>NW_027118157.1:0-53335 GCF_038497915.1 Lipomyces doorenjongii | reverse complement strand
TTGCAGTAAATTCCGGTCCAGTCCGGGTCAGAGGACGTAGCTGGTTCGGTTTCACGCCCGCGACCGAATTTTGCAACCGGTCCCGAGCCCTAGTTGAGGTTCGCACAAAGTCCGCGAAAACTCGCCACTCGTGGCTGTTGCAACACAGCCTCAAAATGGCGCAAGATAAGAGCTGAGATCATTTTGGACAGACGCTGTGGCACGACGGAGTAGCTGGCTTATTTGTTCATTATAGCCACGAATGCGAAGCCACCTGTTCCTTAAGATGAAAACCTTACATTGCCCAATTGTCGAGGCGCATCATACAACCGTAGTTTGCCTAAATCTATACGCATCATTATACTTCTTGTAATTAGACGCAACTTGCGTAATGTTGCAGCCATTCTCGTATGAGGGCAGTCAAGAACGGCGAAATCAGAGAATCCCAATTGAACAATGGCGAACATCATGTTGTAGCCCAAATAAACACCACGTAAAACTGGGCATATATTCTATATACATTATGTCCATGGCTAATATCTAATACACAAAATACTATAGCATACTAGCTATCAACAGGCCGCGCTCCCAAATCCTGGCTCTAACCAAAAGTACCGCCAGACTGTTTTCCTGTGCGTTTCTGCGCAGAAATACGCCATTCATTAGGATCTTGCGCGTATTTATTGTACAAAGGCTGAATTCGCTCGTTCTTCTTCCGTTTCGACAACTTTGTCGAGTCTGCAACCTTGAAGAATGTGGGGGCGGCTTCAACTAGCCATTTCGGTTCAATCTGAGTCGCACAATGCATGTACTCCTTCGAGGTTAAGATCAAAGTGTGGTAAATCACATACTCCGCATTCTTTCCGAAAAGTGCAGATGATGGATGCATGTACACCGGTGTACCCTCAATAAGAGTACGATAGCCTTCCTGCGGATCGCGACGGCCAGCATTGCGGAAAAAACCCGAGCAGAGCGCGCGACGCACGCGATCAGTGTCAGCCCCGCAAGACATAATCTTATGCTTGTACCGTTGCATAATAGACACCAATTGCTGCCGGACTTCTTGTGCACGCTTCATGCTCCTTGCCTGAATGAAATTTTCAAAACACCAAGAAGCGGAGTAGTCGTTCTGCTTCCATGCTTGGTATACTGTAAGCAACGTGAGATGATCGCCTGTCGAATCATGGAACTTGGCCTTCTTCTGGTCTGCTTGTTGCTGCTTTTCCTTTGGTCGGTAAAACACGGTCTGCACGGACAGCATGGCCACGATACTCAAAATCTCGTCGGACGCACCGTAATCGACAGAGGCGAGTAAAACCTTTGCCAGTCCGGGCTCCATTGGAAAATCGGCCATCTTGCGACCGAGACGGGTGAGTAGTCCTTCGTCGTCCAAAGCCGATAGCGCATACAGCTCCTCCAATGCTGATAACATTGTATTTGTTGGAGGCGGATCCATGAAATCGAAATGCAAGAGATCATTGATACCCATAGCTTTCAGCATCAAAATTGTGTGGGACAGATTCTGCCGCTGAATCTCAGGAACCGTGTTCGGCTGCATTTCTGTCTGATAAGCAGCCTCCGTGTACAAGCGATAGCATTTTCCAGGACCGGTACGGCCAGCCCGACCTGCACGTTGTCGAGCCTGCGCCTGTGAAATTGGTAAGACGACCAGGGAGTCCATTCCAAGCTTCGGGTCAAACGCGTTAATCTTGACGAATCCCGGATCCACCACGTAGTAAATACCATCGATTGTAATGGATGTTTCAGCTATGTTAGTCGCGATAACAACTTTGCGACTACCTTCAGGAGCGGGCTCGAAAATGCGGCTCTGCACTTCGCTGGGAAGCGCCGAGTACACAGGAAGAATAATCAACTCTGGCACCGACGGACCTAGCGCCTTCATCCGTTCGTATAGAATCTCGCACGAAGTGTCAATCTCCTCCTGTCCAGTCAAAAAGACCAGGATGTCGCCTGGCGGCTCAGCAAGATGGATCTGCATTACCGTGATCAGGGCCGCATCCAGATAGTCTGATTCCGGCTCCTTCGTAAACATAATTTCGACCGGATAGGTTCTTCCTGGGATGAAAAGAATTGGACAGTTGTTAAAATACGCCGAAAACTTTTCCGCATCCAGTGTCGCCGACGTGACGATCAATCTAAGATCAGGCCGTCTCTTCAGCGTTTCTAATACCACGTTAGTAAAGACTCTAAATCTACAAAAGCATGGAATACAGACTTTTCAGAAGAGCAAACAACACGTCCGTAGCAATTGTCCGCTCGTGAGCTTCATCAAGCATGATAGCCGAATACTGCTTAAGATCTGGATCCAAGAGAACCTCTCGCTGAAGCATACCATCAGTCAGATACTTGATCTTCGTCCTGGGCCCGGTGTAATCTTCGAAACGTATAGTATATCCGACTTCCTCGCCTACTTGGCATCCCACCTCCTCAGCCACTCGTTTCGCAACCGACGTAGCCGCAACCCGACGCGGCTGAGTACAACCAATCTTTCCATTGTCAGCAAATCCCTCCTCCATCAAGTACTGCGTGATTTGTGTCGTCTTTCCGGATCCTGTATCACCGACGACAATCAAAAGTTGATTATCTCTCACCGCCTGTACCAACTCATCTCGTAGCTTGAAAACAGGTAATGACTCCCGCTGCTCTCTAATACTGAGACTCGTAATCTTACCGAAGGAGGTATTATTATACAGAGCTTTCTTCTTCCATTCAGGCATTTCCGGTGCCGACCTCTTAATAACTGACGTCTTAACCTCGTCAGCGAGTACTCGCGCACCCGCTTCTGCCAATGGATCTTCCCATGACTCTTCCAAGTTTGCCGTCTGAACCTGTTTCTCGGCTTCTTCACGTGCTGTTTGCTGACGCTGTTCCCGTCGATCTTTTGCTAATGTCGTACCTGTCATTGCAGCTCGATAAAGTGACCCATCAGGCGCTTTGACGACTCGAATGGGACTCAACTCCAAACTCTGCTTAGTCTGACCAGCAAGGAACGGCGGTTCCTCTTCACGGACTTCAATATCGACGTCTTCTTCCGGCTCAAGATCAACTTCTTCCTGCATAGCATTCAAGTCCTCGTCAAGGTCAGGATAATCGCCAGCATTAACAACACCGGACGCAATAAGTTGCTTAATTTCCCATCTCTCAGGCGAAGTTAATCGTCTCTTCTGCTTGGGTTTAATAGTCGGCATCGGATCACTACCGAGGACTGGATTATAGCCAAAATCTGCCGCAGTATGCAATCGCAGGTTGGGTGTGAGGTCTTCGCCGGTAGCCTGGTCCACATCCTTCATTGACAATCCAATTCGTGACCCTTGAATACTGATTACTTTGACCATGACTTGCTGATTCCGATGAAGTAAGTCTTCGGGATGATTAACTCGTGCACCGTTCTGAATGGCAGAAACATGAACTAACCCATCCGTTCGACTGCGAATGCCATCTAGTGTAACAAAAACACCGAAATCCTTGATGCTGTTCACACGCCCGTTATAGATCTTGTACAGCTGAGGTGAATCGTCAAGCGCTTCTCTCATTTCCTCCCGTTCCAGCTGTCGGCTTTCTCGTTCTCGTCCACTGCTGAGTTGGTCATCCCAATCCGTATCCCGTTCTCTATGCCTCCTTCTGTCATCATGCCGTCGATCTCGATCGTCTCGTCGACTGCGTCGCTCTTCATGTCGTCTACCACTGCGTTCGTCTTCAACCACCCGCCTCCGTCGATCATCATCATAGCGACTTGATCGCTCTTCACCTGTTCTCCGGCTCCTATGTCGTGCGGGACTAGGTGATCGATGTCGTGCCTCACGTTTTCGTGTCCATTCAGGCTCAGGAGATTCAGAGTCTTCTATGCGCCGTCGTTGCCGGCTGTTGCTATTCCCTTGAAGAACCGCAGATTTAAACTCCGCCTTCCTTTCCACTTTATTCTTCTCAGAATATGGCTCAGCTGCGGCTTTCTTATATTTCGGGTGAATGAGTCGAATGAACCGGTCAACTGACTCAACCAGTGCTGCGGTAAAATCGAGATTCGCGGCTTTCAGATTTTGCTTGAAATCATCTAAGCCGTGCGATTTCTCATGAACCAAAAGAATCTTTTCGGCCAATGACTTGTCTCTTATGCCTATATAACTTAGCAATCATCCTTTGTCCTCACCACAAAACCTTATGAACGCTTCCTGAGAATCTTCAAAACAAAAGTTCTGCAGAATAACGTACCCGTGTGATTTTCCAACTCAGTCGTAATTTTGGAGACTAGGGATAAAATCTCCAATTTTTCAAAATCATCCGCAATATTTCCGTGGGGTTCCGATCCGTTAGATCCACTCAATAATTTCAGATCTGCCACCATGGTGTGAAGTATGTTCTATGCTCTAGCGAAGCTGTGAGAAGATCACGAAATGCTCGCCACTCGCTAAGAACCTTGCTTCACGACGTAAAACTCAGTCGCAAAGATATGCTATTCATTAGACAATGCCAAGATTACTAGATACGAGATCAGCGCAGGGATGCTGAATGTGGCCAAACTAAAGTATAACAGCTAACAAATTATAGCCACTACTGCGATGAGGATAGAGCGCAATGTAAAGTTTAGTAGATCTCCCAACTGATACCTTTGGGTAGTGCGACAGCGGTAGTTACACTTACACCATACAGACACTTTCGCGCTTATAGGGGAGCATCCGTCTTGGTTCCTTGTGCACCTTGTTAATAGTGCTCCGCCAAATTTGGACCAACCACAAAGCATTTAATTCACATGAGCGCGGAAACCTTCCAAAGCGGAGTCTATAGTGGAATTTAGCACCAATCGACTAGATTTCACTCTTCTGCGAAGATCTGTAACGTGCCAAACGGCAGACATCGGTATTTTTACTTGACCGAGACCATTGTGTATTGTGTTGATAGAGCTCGCAAAATCCGTCCAGTTCGCAAGCAGTATCGATTCCTTAGGCTGGATATATAGAACCCAGAAAGATGAAGTTTACAAGAATTTTGCGCATGCGGCCAGCGATTGCACTCCGTGACTTTGAGAGAATGAACATTCCTTATAGAGCTGGCCCTGAGAGTGGTAAGTTATATGTGACCAAAATGGCGTATGGACTTTACGATTTGTATCCGGAGCGCCATGTTCCTGGGTTGAGGACGGACTAACTAACAAGTGCACGTTTAGCCAAGACCGGTTTGACAGGCATTTATGAGTTTCCAAATCCACGCCCGCGTTTACTTCGTTTATACACCGAGACTGAGCGTCTCCTGAAAGGATTTCCAGAAGACAGCGTGTATCGGAAATCAGTTGAGGGTATCTGCAAGTTCCGTAGTCAAGTCGTTAAGGAGATTACCGATGTCGAGGAAATTGAGCAGAA
Organism: Lipomyces doorenjongii; assembly: GCF_038497915.1. Classification (NCBI taxonomy): domain Eukaryota; kingdom Fungi; phylum Ascomycota; class Lipomycetes; order Lipomycetales; family Lipomycetaceae; genus Lipomyces; species Lipomyces doorenjongii. The sequence continues at coordinate 47,981 of NW_027118157.1, read as the reverse complement.
GATTGGTGGTGGTCTTATTGAGGAACTGTTAATCCAGGCGGGCGAGGAATACCGACTTGCTGAGCACCTACTGAAATGGAAGGCCTGGGAGAAGTTGGAGGAGGAGCCGCCAGAGGGAACATGGGACCTCACAGAGAGCACGTAATTGTAGGTGATGCATAGTGCTATGACTGCGACTGTCGTGGGAAGATTACGTAACTTTCTGTTTTAAAGATGTGGCATGCCGACACCTTGTGCCGGATGTGGAGGGATTTTGGCCCGTTCGAGAGTATCATGTCTTTTGTGTATTATATTCACACCAGTATCAACGAATTTGTCGTGGGAAGTAATAAGTGGCGCCATTTTCCGAACAAAGCTTTTAACACAGCAGTAAAATTTTATCCAGCCGTGTGCATACTTTCGCAAAGATTCCTCTATCATGCCTCCTCCTCATCATCTTCATCCTCGATGTCCTCGTCATCGGCAGCCATTCTCACTGCCCCATTTGTCTTTGTATCCCACACCTGGACAACACCGTTACTTCCACCGACCGCCAATGTCCTTGCTGAGTCTTTATCAGGCAACCATGACACTGAGAAGACCTTACCCACGCCCATATCTCTGCTGGTAATCATTGATGGCCCAGTAGGTGAGATATTCCACAACTTGACCTGCTGGTCAGTCGAGCCAGTCGCGATCAAGCCCTTGACATGCTTGTTCACATCGAACGTTGAGACTTCAGAGTCATGCGCCTGCAAGGTCCATACTGGCTTTGCTTTCGCAGGCGACGACGAAGCATTTCGTGCGTCAAAGTAATAGACGCGACCTCCCTCTGTAGAAACATAAAAGTAATTCGTGTCGTGAGAATCCCACTTCGCGGACTCAACGTCTGTGTCAACGCCCCACCTTCTATATTGAGTATCCGGCAATCGCATATCGCTTGCCACAACCGTTCGATCGTACGATCCAGTTAGAAGAACAGTACCCTCCTCAGGATGCCAAGCCAAAGAGCACACCTTGTCGTCATGGAATGAGTAGCTTCGAGCACAATTCAAAGTAGACAAATCCCATAACTTTATGGTCTTATCCGCTGATCCTGACGCAAGCAAATTTCGATGCAAACGGTTACTTGACAATGCGAGAACAGCATCAACGTGGAACTTGTCGTTCGCTTTTTGCTTTGAGTGGATCTTCTTCGCCTTCTTTTTTTTCCCCTTCTTTGCCTTGACGATTGGCTCGTCATCCGGCATAACTTCACTGTGGGGACTGGTGTTACCGAGGATAGCGTCAGGATACATCTCGTCAATGACATCTAGATTCCAAATTTCAATAATTGGCTCAAATGTACCAATGGCCGCAAAATTTCCCTGCTGATTGTCTGCCGTTCGTGTCCGTCCGACTCTAACATCGAGCCACTCAACACATAGAGGGAACGAAGGTAGCAGAATGTCGTGGTGTACGTATAAGTTCGCCTCAGACTCCTCGTAGACATAGACTTCCATATGTGACAGATTGTCCTCAGTCTTAGTCACTAATAGTAAACTGTCGGTGTCGAGAATCTGGAGCTCTTCTCTCTCTTCTTCGTCAATGTCGTCGATTGGTTGACCGTCTTTACTCTTCGGTAACACTATGTAGGGATCTTCATCAGTTGACCTATAGTATGCAAGTGACTTTATGTTGGAAAACATGCTGAGAGAACCCTCTTCCGTTGCTGTTTCGGCGTCGTAGTTTTCAAGATCGTACTCCTTCAAATCATCGTCTATATCAACAGCTTGTCTGAACACTTTGTAAGTTTCCACCCGCACTCTGATTGATGACAATAAACATACGATTTTGGTTCAACTTCTTCCTTCATCTTTTCATCGGCAGTCACATCAATCACGAATTTATCTTCAACTCCATCTCTGTCTTCAAAGTCCCCTTCGACCTCACCCGCGTCGTCTTCATGAGCATCTTCAAGGTCTTCTAACGCGTCGTCTAGACGCAGCTGTGCAAGTTTAGATATCCGGTCCAATTCACCGTCATCTAGTTCATATTGTGTAGGGAATTCAGCAGCGAACCCGCGGGGAACCCACGTCGTACCGGAAATCATATCGCGTTTTGTTTTACAGACTTCAATATTTCAGATCCCTCTAGATATAGTTAGCAACATACTGTCACTCTCAAGCTTGAACCTTCGGTGATAATTTGGCACTAAACCTTACCTTATGCCATCAAACCAATTAATATATAGATCCCCGTAAGCGATGATGTTCATATATTGATTCTCAAGGCGTCTGAAATTTTTAGGATGGAGGATATGTCCCAACTTACCCGGCTAGTGAGCCATCCTGGTGCGGCTCGTGTTAGGGGCGACACACAGACTTCTCGCAAAAGCTTTCGGGGGGGCCAGTTCCTACACACCCGAAAATTTTCAACAGCAGAATCCTCCTGTTCTGGTTTCGGGCTACAGCTTGCATCTAGATATTGACCTCCGCATACTATTAGATGACCTCTTAAATGTATGTCTTTTTTCATTATTCTTGGCGCGCGCATCATCTCTACGTTGCCTTTAACAAGCCGTCCATCTGCTCTGATTTTCGTTGCAATTTTTCATGATGAACTGTGCCCTTTTATTACAAGTATATAGGAAGTGCCGGGTGATTACTACCCGACCCCATTAATGGGGAGGTGTAAGTTGATCAGAAACGGGTCTCTGAGAAGAATAACTAGAGAATCACGAGTAATAGTCGCTGGTTTTGAGGCGCGGCAATTGAGCAATGCTATCGAATACCGATGATGATGCGATGTGTCTGGTGGAGGAGATTACTAACAAATGCTGAAGCTATTTTAGGAAACTATCTATGGAACCGAGTTTTTGATAATGAAATTTAAATTGTACATATTACTTAACAATCTTATGGCGTTCACTCACTCCTTACCTAACCACTAGATCTGAGGGCCTTAAATTTACAAACGGCACGAATTTCAAACTATCAATACTAGATTTGAATGACACCGACCGACAAAAAAATTTTCCCGAACACCTACAAAAACAAAATAGCAAAACTAAAGTAGAACATGTAACAAGAATGCAACAAACATGGGAAAAGTATGTAATAATATGTAACAAAACGATGAACTACAAATTTATTAACATGACACTGATACCGATAGATACGATCAGATGTGTCTTCGCTCCCGCTTGGCCTTCTCAATCTCGCGTCTGATAGCATCAACATCAAATAATGCCTCGCTTCCGTCCGCACCGGTCTTGAATTGGTATTCATACTGCGTCTGGCCCGCACGATAATAACTGTTCTTGTTTTCTTGAATACTCGGAGGTGGTGTATACCCGTCATCTGATACTCGTGAATCTGAATGGTCGCGTGACGATGATCCGCCATTACCATAGCCAGAAGACGATCCTTCCCTGCCTTGTTCAGCATGTGCATCCTCCTCAACCATCTCCCACCATTCTTTCCTCTTCGGTTTCATCCACTTCGAGAACAGTCCTTGCTTCTTCGCCCGTCCATTTTCGCGATCCATACGCCTTTTCGCCTCTTCAAACTCAGCGATAAGTTCGCGCTGAAGTTCCCGTTGCTGATCTGGATCGGGATCTTCAATTTCAGTGAACTCTTCACTGAGGACTTCCCACCCGCAGGCACTGAGAAGACGGGGCATGGCCTCTCGGTAGCCCATATGGCCATCAACAAACTCTGTGCAATCATAGTTTTCTATGCCATCAATGCCCTCAATTGGCGCGAGACCCGCAATACGACCTAACCCACCGCTCGTCGCTCGGAACAAGTATCCCAGAATCCAATCTCTGCGTGAATATCCGTTCACGAAGCGGCCGCTGACAATAGTTGATGCCTTGACAAACTGGTCACGTTTGACTACAACAGGGGAACCGAAGATATATACATTTTGAACCAACCCAAACGCATTCCGCTTGGAAAGTTCGATGAGACAGGATGTAATAACGCGTGCGCCAAGAGAGAAGCCGACGAGTGTTACTGGGCGCACTCCGAGATTTCGCTGGATCAGCGTATCAGCAAGGATCTATAACCCAGTCAGTCATATCACGAAAATTCAGCTAATCTAGGAAGCATACAAGACCAGCCGCCCATGCACGGTCGAGCGAAACGCTCCATGGATTATCGAGAAGATAGGACAACTTGGATAGCATCATGGGCAATTGTAACGACGCCATGAGCGCCACAAGAACTGTACTTCCCAGAACTTGCTGGATCGACTGCGTGATGACCTCCGTAGCCAGTAGATTGATAGTTTGTCCCATAGATGTCAGCATGTCTGGCTCCCAATACAAGGAAAAGATATCTCCCATGATCGGATCTACTGTAGAAAAGGGTAATCGGACATCATCCTCTTTGCCTGAAAGCCAGCCAGAAACTGTCACGATGAGGTTGACACGTTCGTTATTGTGCAATGGTCGGAATTCAAATGTCTTGACATGACCCATTCGCCTTGCCATACCTTGACTTCCTATTTTGGCACCGATCACAGCGCCAGTGGTTGTAACAATTGCAGTACCACCTGCTCCAGCAAGGAAACCAGATGTTCCAGCAATACCAATGGTAGTGAAACCGGCAGCCAATCCAGCACCAATCACTGGCGCCAGAATACCAGCGGATAATCCGATCACCAGGCCACCCCCAAGCGTCGCAAGACCCATGTACACATACTTCTTTTTCAGGACTCTCTTTCTGCGCGCCTCAATAATATCATCTTCCTTCCATATCTGGTAGCTTCCTTCCTCAATGTCCAGAGCATCAGTGACTCGTTTCTCAAATTTTGCGATGTCAAGCCATATGACGTCCAATGCCGCACCGACACGTTCTAAAAGCGTTCTGGAACGAGCATCGTAGACAGAGTCAGCTACCAAAACTAGGAACAGGTCACACAGAACTGTCCAGCGTACGTCGATATCCAACGTCTTCTGATCTTTAATGGCCGCAGGACTTCGGACGCCTTCAATTGGTTTTGTGTCAGGGGAATACTCCGGTAACGGAGAAGCGCGTTGAGAAGAGGCATTGGAAGACGAAGCAGGCAATACATGACTCGTGTGACTGCTGTTGAAATCATTATGTGCCATTGGATTCCTCACCCTAGCATTCTGCATAAGTGTCGGCGTCAAATCCATTGTCTCAACTCCGTGCGATGACAACTGTTCAATCATAAGTTGCTCTAATCACTATATCAGCTTCCAATTATACCAAATATAGACAAGTGATTGCACCTTCAGGTGTAATATCCATATGAGCATACAATCTCATGATCATCTTCTGGGACCACATGGCCATTGATCCGTATGCAATGCTCATATATCTCGCAATCTTTTGCGAACCTTTCTTCCTCGCGAGATCCGTAGCCATGTCAACCATCGCGAGTTTGCATAACCCAACATAGGCGATTCGTTGACTATCTGTTAACAATTCCTTAGTCGCATGCATTTGATTCAGAGGATTTCGCGCCTGAATATCTGTGGGATCATCGTCATGAAATAAATATTTTGTACTCTCGTCAATGTACCCCGCATATTCGGCATCTTCTTCATCAAGCGTGACCCGCGTGTAGCCCTTGCCAGCTCCACCTCTCCGTTTATTTTCCTCTTCCTCGTCCTCACTCGGGACTTCTTCATGAGCAATGATGTTACCATCGTCGTCGTAGATATCATGGCTCGCATATACGGGCATTTCTTGCCACCCATCTTCATTTGTGCTATTCTCTACGGATTCGTCCGCTGCTTGTTTTTCAAACACGTTCTCACCATTGGCGTCCGTAGTCACACTCGCCTTATTCAAATTGGATTCATGCGACTCACTGTGCTGCGTCTCTAGTTGCTTGAGAACGGGAGAGACCATCTGCTGATGCGACCATTCGGACGCCTGCACCAGGCTGGCCACAAGCTGCTCGGGCGATGCCAAATTAGGGAAGAAGTGACGCTCAAGTTCACCCATTTCAGTGATCGTACTGGCCTTCGTGTCTGACCTCCGATGCCTGCCAGTGGACACTGCAACAGGAGAAATATCATCGGCGCCTACTACCTTTGATTCTGATAAGACCCCGTCTTTATTAGCCTTTTCAAATTTTAACGCAACGTCCTCGCTGTCTAGGACTTCTAATTTTTGAGTCTTGTCAAGTGCTGCCATTTGGGTAGGCGTGGTCGGTGACGGAGGCGTGTACGTCAATGATGAAGATGATCGACGCAGACATTCTGCAACATAGTTTGTCGCAGCAGGTGTTGCAGGTGCAAAACTACTAATTGACGAAGTATAGGTGTCCGTTGTTGATAGCGTTGGTGGCTTGGACGCGTCGGAGGACGCCCAGACATTGCCGGCAATATCTTCGTCATCGCTCAAGTAGGTGGAAGAATTCGGTGTTATAGTATGCAGTGTTGCGTCGTCAACTTTTCTGTCCTCATCATCATCATAAAAACTGGTGAATGTCAACTTTTCCCCGTGTCCGAACTCCGGATCATCGTCAACAGGAGGTTTCCGGGCCGGTGAGCTGACGTCAGACTCGTTCCAGGACATTACTTGATATTATGCTGTTGTACGACCACCACCACACCAAGCGGTATATCACCGGAGACCGGTGCAACTGACTATCGCCGAGCGTAACTCGTGTTAGCGTAGTGTGAAGATAGATATGCTCGCTGAGGAAGCGCAAGGAGTTGTGCGCAGACGACGGGCACGGGAGCAACGGATTCGACAAAAATAGTACACTTATAAGCGCATATTGCCACTCAGCCTTAGTTATAGCTGCAACAAGCTATTGGGCGACTAGCAATTGAGACTTCCTGGTAGTGTGTCAATTCTGCGGCTGTCGGTGAAGGGCAATGATCTATCAAGGGTCGTCCTGGGGTTGATGGTTGTGGGCAAAGAGGGTCGAGTGTGTCGGCGGTGTTTGATCACCGACAGCCACTCGCGCACACGCAGCGCGATTATGGCGCCAGGATTGCGCCAGGCAGCCTTTCGGTCTGTAGTCTACTATTCCGGTCTTCCCAGACGTCTTGCGTCCTAATGCAATACTGAGCCACCAGTCCTGCAGCAAAAGGCAGCTTGCATTGGCTGCAATGTTGTCTTCCTTGACCGTCTGGTCTGTCCCCGTTGTTAAGTATGTATCTATTATATTGCAGCCAATCACTCCCGAGAACGTCGATGCTGACGGTGACACGCGTCTGCGGTCACGACGAAATACCAATAACCATAACCCATTCTCGCGGAGTGACAACCGACCGACACTACCGGGCGCTTGCGGCCGGGTAAGAGAGGTTCAATGGCCACAAGGGTAAGGGCTCCGTGAGAGCCTACTTGCACCTGCTCGGCAATCTTCTCGTGTGTTCCCACAACCACCATCTTCGTTCGTTGCCACAGGGAGTGATTACGCAGAGCGCCCGAGAACCATTTGGCAGACATGAATAGGTGAGTGAATATGCCTGGCAGTCATTAACATGCTGTACTCCACAATCACCAGAAAATAGAGGAGTGGCCACTGAGTAGTGTTTACGCGATTCCATTTCTGCCACTTTCTGAGGACGAGAGTGTCCACTGTTTATTTGAATAAACTTGCATGCTGTTGCTGCACCAGATATATGCGATGCATCTACAATCTTGCTAACTAACAACGTTCACCTAGCATAATCACCAAGACCTACGGGGTGACACCTCCTATATCCACAGCCTCGGCCACAGAGGCTGAGATCGCCATGAACGAGAAATTGATAGATGAATTAAAACGCCAGGGATCTTTCGAATCTGAAGAAGAGTCGCAGAAGAGGTATATTCTAGAACACTACGTGTTAGATAGAATATTTTTAGGAATCAGATCTAATTACCACGTAGGGTTGAGGTTCTCAATAAGCTTCAGGCCCTGGCAGAAGAATTCGTGAGATCCGTCAGTTTACAGAAAAATATGGCTGAAGTAATCGCTCGAGATGCCGGAGGAAAGATTTTTACATTTGGATCGTATCGTCTGGGCGTGTACAGTCCGGGTTCAGATATTGACACGTTAATCGTGGTCCCGAAACATGTCACTCGCGAAAACTTCTTCGATGTGTTCGAGAAGCTACTTCGGAAACGCGTGGAACTAGATGAGATCGCTTGTGTTCCTGATGCATTTGTTCCTATTATTAAGATCAAGTTTTCTGGAATCTCTGTCGATCTGATTTGTGCTCGACTGGATATTCCTCAAGTCCCGCTCTCGCTTACTCTAGACGACAAGAACTTATTAAGGAATCTGGATGAAAAAGATCTTCGTGCCCTAAACGGTACGCGAGTTACTGATGAGATTTTGCGCCTAGTTCCTCAACCTATTGTTTTCAAGCATGCTTTACGAGCCATTAAGCTTTGGGCACAGCGTAGGCCATTCTCCATTCATATCGTCTGTTAAGAAATACCACTAATTGCAACATAGGCCGTGCTATTTATTCCAATGTGATGGGCTTTCCAGGTGGTGTCGCATGGGCCATGTTGGTCGCGCGAATCTGCCAGCTCTACCCCAACGCAATCTCGGCAACTATCATCAGCAAATTTTTTAATATTCTCACCAAGTGGAGTTGGCCACAACCGGTAATGCTCAAGCCAATCGAAGATGGGCCACTTCAAGTTCGTGTCTGGAATCCGAAACTATACCCTGCAGACCGCGCACACCGAATGCCAATTATCACTCCTGCTTATCCGTCCATGTGCGCTACTCACAATATTTCCGCATCTACCCAGAAAGTTATCATGTCGGAACTGAAGCGTGGTGCTGCACTCATGGATGAGATTATGATTGGAAAGAGGCCGTGGGCAGATCTGTTCACTAAGCACGATTTTTTCCTTAGATACAAGTATTACCTAGCTGTGTACGCATCATCCAAAGGCACTGCTGAGCAGCAACTTAAATGGTCTGGTTTGGTTGAGAGCAAGTTGCGACAGCTTGTTCTAAAACTGGAATGGATTGACAGTATTGAACTTGCACACCCATTTGTCAAAGAATTTGATCAAGTTCACTATTGCGCGGATGAGGAAGAAGCTAAGCGCGTAGCGGATGGTGAACAGATTGCCACCGCCAGCACTAAAGAAGCGGATCTTATGAAGACAGTTAAGGCCGAAGAGAACAGGGAGCACGGTCATAAGGCTACTGCTAATGGAGATGCTGAAAAGAAGGCGGAGGATGGTACTACTACCAAGCTAGTAGTTTATACTACCACTTTTTTCATTGGACTGGAAATTAATTTAGATCGTATGATGGAACCAACGTGTTTCCTTATTATTTGAGTCTGTTTCTGAACTTGAGTTGCGTAAACTAACATATGGCTTAGCTCACCACAAGCAATTGGATATTCAGTGGCCGTGCAAAGAGTTTTACGAGATGTGCCGCAGCTGGCCGGAGTACGATGAAGATATCAATTGCATTTGCGTTCGAAATATCCGAAAGTACCGTGCCTCTAATTTCTTTCCCTTGGTTGTAGAACATCAGTACTGACGAAGTGTAGTTTCAACCTGCCCGACTACGTATTTGGTGAAGGAGAAGCCCGTCCGGTCCGCCAAAAGAAGTCAAAGCGGAAACTTGCTGATGTAGAGGTGCGTCCACTCTAACTCGTTCATGGATGAGGTTCGTACGACATTCTAGTCGATCGGAATCAGATGCTGAACGACTTTTTTGTATTTGATCGTTTGTATGGCGGACTAATATTTGGTTTGTTGCTCGGTGAATCACGGATCTTTCCGTGATTTCCATTTGATTTGCATTTATTCATTATAGGAATATGACCAGAAACGACAAAGACCGACGGCAATCCAGGCATAATGCGCAAAGGCGATGATTAGGGATCTGCGTTTTCAAAGGAACAATTAAGTAGGATAATTTTATCCTTGGGCCATCTTGTCGACAACTAACGCACATTTTACAAGCAACTTGCCATTTGTGGTATCGACCAGTGGCGATAATGGGGTGATGAAGGTCGGATCTCAGACACAGTTTCAAGTTTATTCCGATGGTGATTCTGATGATTATGCTACCACATTTATGCGGACTAACCGGTCTTCACGCAAAGGTCGTTCTCTTCGGTTTATTATTATATCGACATTTTCCATATTGTGTTCGACACCATTCTCTAGAGATTTCTTTATTGACTATTTCTTTTTGATTTTTTTCTATGTTTAATACTTCTTGCCTTATTTTACTTACACTGATTCAAGATCACGGGGACGTGAAAAGAATAACAAACAAGTCGTACGGTATATGAAGTAGTCCTTGGTTGCACTTGTTGATTACTATTGCGGCTGCATCTGTCTGGCTTATGTGATACTCGAATGGGATCGGCTACCAACACCGAGGATGGCGCCATAGTGCGTGCAGGTCTCAATTCAATGTCACTCCATTGCGAACACCCCACGACGAGGTAGCTTCATCCTTCTTTCCCTTTTTGCATAGTTTTAGGTGCGTCTATTATCTTTGGTTGTCCATGTAAATTATTTGCGATGCGTTTATTGTATCGCTTGAACATTATTATTGGAGGTCTTTTTGATATATTAGTCTTGTTAGCTTTTACTAAGGTACTTCTACGTATTAGTTTTGTACTTTTTCTACGTATTGTACACCTGAATGGTGTGAAGCAGCGTGAATAGATTTATATATATCTCTAGTATTATGTTATGTTCTCATCCTCTGAAATTCATATTTAAAACTGATGTATTATGACATCGTCACTAATGTACATGACGCGATGCAACCTGAATGTCCGTCAATGCCAATCCCTCACCGCAAAATACATCGAAAACAAGCTCCTGACGAAATGTTCCGTTATACATTCAGTCATTGTTAAATTGAGAAGAGCATTACTAGTATATAAAATAGGCACTCCAAGTATGTTACAATACAATTCCGTCAACTATGCGATTAATCCATTCCTGTGATTGTAAATGCGACTCATCATCAGCCATCGATGCCGAAAACCGGTAGTAATGTGACGATTCCGAGGAATCGTTATATATACTGTCTTCGTCGTCGCTCTCGACACTATTTTCGCTAAGCGCGGCCACGTCGCCATTGTCTCCTTGAGATTGTGTATTTGCGCGTAATGTGCTGGGATCCTGAAGTTCGGGTGACGAGGGTTGTGAATTCGTATGTTCAATGTTCGATGCGCTCAGGGAGCGAAGGCGTAATAGTAGATTGTTGAGATATACGAACACGTCCCCATCAATATGCCGAAGAGATGTCTCTGATGATAACTTCCCGGCGGCTGCAATTCCTGACAACTGATCAGAAGGGACATCGATCATGTCGGCCGACATCCTCCGTCTTCGCCGGTCTCTGTCTTTTTCCGAATCTGGGAGACCATATGGACCGAGATTAGAGTCCATCATGACCTGACTAATCCCGAACTCCTTCGGTATTAATCCAAGTCCAAGTGGATACTTCCCAGCGTCCGGGCTAGTCCCAGATGAACCCGGTCCTCGTTGCGAATACCGTCGTCGACGACGATAATGCCTGCAGATCTCACGGACGACTCTGCGGAAGTGATAGCTCAATTTTTGGTATTCCTCCTGTGAAAGAATTCGGATGCCGTATACTGATCCGTTTATACCCGCGCCAATGATAACATCCTCAAACTCCGGATCCGGAACACTCGAATCGTCGGTCGCAATGACTGCGAACGGCCCACCGTCATCGATATCGGGGTGATCACGAACGGGTACAAATCTCCCTATACGGAGGCGCGAGACAGCTGTCGGCAGTACGAACTTAAATTGCAGAGCCATGTTGGAGAAGTGACGCCGTTCCCTGTGGCTGTACAGACCGAAAATTGTGCGATCTTTGTCTGCGCCGACAACGAAATCATGCATATAAACTTGGTGATGAAGCATACTCCGTGCAACCGCATCGCTGTTCGACGTTAGTGAGTTGAACAAATAATAACACATGCACCGCAGACCTTTCTACAAATACCAAAGAGTTGTTTATGTATGCGAGCACAACCACCGAATTATTTCTACTTGATGCGTATAGCAGATCCCCGTCAGACGATAAATTCACAGCCGGACTCCGAATGGTGATCTCGGCCGGATTAGGCTCAAATTTTAAAGTCTCGACATTTAGGGTCTTCAAATACACTTTGCTACCCGCAGCATATGCTAACGAACTACTCCTCATTAGTTGCGACTCTACCCTAAACTTTAGTCAAGGACTCACTATTGCTGGAACTGCGCGATAGCCCACACGGCGTCCGGCGCACTCCAACTAAATTGTTTCTTGATATCAACTTCCAACGGTCTCTGTGAAGCCGAGGAACTAATGGACATAACCGATGCAGAGGATGAAGACCTTGAAATCGGCGGTGAGGCTGGGCGCGCAGACGGAGATGGAGGTCCAGTTGTCGACGCCCGCGCTGTCGCCGGTACTCGTTGAACGCGAAGTATACGTGCCTTGCCTCTGTCTCCTCTCGGCTGTTGGGGCTGGGACGCAGAAGATGCTGGCTGGCGTACGGTACCTGATCCCAGTGCTAGGTACCTGTAGATTTTGTCATTCACCTCGATCTCCCATTCTACACGAAATATATATGAGCATATATCTATTAGACTATTAGTGGATACCTACCACATAAACAATAGACTTCCTCAGACGGGCTGAAAATGGTGTCAATAGGTGTGCTATTCAACACAACTTTTCTATCAGTAATGTGTTAGTATGAACGTATATACAAAGTCAGCGAGGGCGTACTTCACCGGATCCACGAATTGAAGCTGCTCCAAGGTACCAGCCCGTGAGACAGCAAACGCCTGAACATGATCGAGATACAGTAGCCTTTTTGGTGACTACAATTCATAGTCAGTACTGCTTCACTGCGCAATACAAAGTATCTACATACTGCATATAAGTTACTAACTGACACACATTCAATCGGATCTGCACCGATCTCCACGACAGTAAACCGATTCGACACCAGGCACACGAGGGTACTTGTGAATTGCGGGAAATTCAGTGGGCGCAGCGCCGTAATTGGCTTATCGTGGAGATCATCGAAGATGACCTGTTCGGCATGCAACCAATTGTGATCGCTATTTCCGAGTTCAGCTCGCCAGAGCAAATCTGACAATACGTATACCACCTCGGGATTAGCTGTGGCTTGTAGCTTCAGGGGCATAATCCCAAGCCTGATGCTCTTCTTGATGACAATTAGAGCTCCAAATGCCTTTAGGTCTGAATCTGGTTGGATATCTAGAATACCAGCTAGCAGCATTCCATTTCTAAGACCGATTAATATTCTGGTGTGATCATTACGGCTAGTTGTACAAGTAACTATAGACTCAGGAATGCCAATGTCTTGCGTTCGCAGGGCATCTTCAACACGATCAGCAAGCATGTATAGTCCATGACACAATACAATGACGTACCTTCAACAACTGATATTCCAGACAAGCCGCCTTCAATATCTGCATCGCATATATATAACGCCGGTTTATGTGTACCGATTATGCATAGCTGCCGCGTACCGATGGTGGAAATCTTGATTACCGATAAATCCGATTCAAATGTCATGTAAGATGGTAACCGCCTAATTTCGGTCGAGGATACCGAATTGTATATGGAGTACACGAAAACTGCATCCCGACCGTCATAGCGCTGGGATATTGCCGCCAAGGTTCCGGAATCGTCGATATCTGCTAGTGGCTGAAATAATGGGGCACAACCCGACTCTCCAATTGTCGAAAATAGAGATTCCGCTATGACTGTACTGCTGACGATATCTGCGACTATTATCCGTTGTGTAGTGATTTGAAGAATATGACCGGTTGAGAGAACCCGAGCCGCAATTGTTTTCGTGGAAAGATCGAGTGGAAGTGCTGTCGACTGTGATACATCTTTAAGAGAAGAGAATGAGGAGTCTAATGTAAATAATCGTGATTGCCATGGTAGAGATAGAAGGCAAAAGCATTGGTCGCCATATGAGGCATGACACAATACAAAAATGTCCGTGGCACTAAACATATTAGCAACTTTCCTCATCAACAAATCATGACCTGAAGTACCCATAAAATTTCGGACCACCAGCCACGACTTGTCCGTCAACGCCATATCTGATTTGAGAGATGCCGCCTTCGGTCTTAAACCCAGACGTGAGAAACAAGCGGTCTCGGAATGGGTCAGCCGTTTTCAACACGTGTGCGTCAAATACCGGAGCCCAGTTGTAAAATTCACACCACAGTCGAGAATATTGAGCGTGCTTTGAAAAATCGATAGGTATGCCTGTTCTACTCGGTGAAGGTATGGACGGCGGTGTGGATGGCGGCAAGTCGACCTTTATTGCGTAATTAGCAAATTTTGAAAACAAATTTCAAAAGCGTTAACTTACGATATAAATACCGCCCGAGCTCATATCACCACTTGCGAAGACTAAGTCCTGTCGACCGGTTACGAAATTTCCCTCCACTACCATGAACCCCGGTCCAATGTCTCCCGATATTCGAGTGTACAGACCGACCTCCAAGCTGTTAGTTGACGATATAGCCACAATGTAGATATCGCCATTGTCGAATGCAACGTAGAAATAATCGAGAAAGTGTGTGATTTCTGAGTGAGAGATGATATATGCAAATGCTGGAATGTTGGTAAGCCTCGAGGGCTGTGGAAACGAGGGATAAAAATATGCAGTAGGCAGATGTGCGTTCATCATTACTACAGTGTGTCGTTAGTTCCATCTGTAATTCGTATATGAAATTAAAAACAACCTACTTTCACGTGGAAATGGTGTACTAGCTAGGGTCAACTTTGCCGATATCACGTCACCGGCCCGCATCCAGTGGATAGCGAGCTCCTAGTATAAAAAATTAGCAACAGCAACGAAGAAAATTTATGAGCACCGACCGTGAAGAATATTATACTGCTCTCATGCCGTATTGGCACCATTAGAATTGGCGTAATGAGCGTGCCTGGTAGAGGCATAGTACAGTACATCCCCACTTGCCGCAATGACCGATATGTCCGCCACTCATAGATGCCTAACTTCGCTACCCCACTCTCGCTGTGCAATCGTTAGCACAATCGAACGCTTGAGGATCGCTCCAACTTACTCGATGAAAAATACAGCGAATAAAATAAAGTTTCGTAAACTGTCCTCTGTATACAAGAACTTGAGATGTAGTATGACTCCAGGAACTTCTAACTGGTGAGATTTGGCAACATATCGCGTGCTGTCATTTCCTGATTGTCCCAATACTATTATTTTAAACAAGTTCTGATACGAGCTGACAAGAAGTGCATTGCCACTATTTGCGCTTAGCAGTTCTTCGCGCTGAAGCAATCTATAGCAAACGACTTACAACCGATCTGCATGAATACCTTTTCCCAAAGCTTTAATCCGACTCGCGATATCTTCAACAGTACTATCTGTATCAGAAACCGACGAAACATCACTATCTGAATAATCATCATCGTCGCCTGAGTGATTATAGCTTTCGTCAGGATCTCGCTCGCGATATCGCTTTCGCTCAATATTAGACGCGCCGTCATGTAATCCTTTGTCGTATGTGAGCGTCCCAATAATATCGCGTAGCTCGATGTTTTTGGCGATCAAGAATTCATCATGGACTCCGCAAGTCACGAATAGCGCATGTCGATCTTGTGTGACGACGACCAATGTGTCGGATCCGTAGTGAAAACTGGATTTTATCGGAACCGATCTTAAAGGTGATTGTGAACTCCTTTGGGAGGAGGGATGATCGATATGCATAGGCGACGTCGAATACTGCGAGAAATCATGCTGAACAGGTATCGGAGGCTCAGCAGTAAGCGGCGAATAGGATGTATCCGATGGTGCAACCTGACTACGTGAGGACGGTAACACGGTGTACGGAATGATAGTCGACGACACGATTTTGCCCACAGTCGGGGTCCGATGCAATAGCTCGAACTGGTACTCTGAATCCAATGAAAAGCCGAGACTGTACAATTCAATGCTCGACTCCTACATCGAGCAATTGTCAATTAGTCCCAATCGTCACAAAGAGTCAAGTCGCAATAGACACTCACCTTTATAAGCACGACTCCATCTCGGCCCGAACTGATTCTGAAGGGCAAGATATTGAGCACGACTGGCGATCGCGCGACCGTACGTGACAATGCGCCAAACGGGCGTACCGCGGGCATAGATGTGTTCTCGACTTCATCGTGGTCCCCGGAATTCACTCCGGACATGCTGGTGCGCCTGCTATGCGAGTCGGGGCTGGAAGAGCAAATTTCTATGGCGGGCCAATATTTCCGAAGTCGGTGCCCAAATACGGAGTTCCGGTCAAACTCCCAACAAACCGATGAAACGTCTACCGGTGCTTGCGCCTATTGTTGAGCAGGAATCAAATCACCTTGAACAAGGGAAACGGTCGACAATTGAGAAGAGCGTCATAATACGGCTCTCTGCTCGGGGAACTACGGACGTGTGAAATTTGATCGAGTTCGACGGATTATGAAGGAGCTGGAATCTTCTTCCGCTACAGGCACGGGTTGGAGGGCGTCGTCGCGGAGATAGATAGATTAGTTGCAGATATTAGTTGCGCGGTTGCGTCGAGCGAGAATGCGGAAGGTTGGGCCCGTCTTCAGACAAAGAAGCTTCTGTATGTCCCAAAACTTACGTGACATTGATTTAAGTTCTACCTATGGACTGAACAAAATTAGCCCAGTTATACAACTATTCCGCTACATTTAATAGAACAGGTCTGAGCTTGGACACTTGATTTAGACGGCCACCAACCGCGGTTTTTGAACTTGCGAACAAAATGCCGAGATGTGGTGGTCCCGCCCTGCATGCCATCTGGCACAAGACCAGATGGCAAGGATTCAAGCCTCAACGCACAGCCACTCCCTTCTGGGAGAAGGGCGAGTAGCTCGCCCGAAGGTCGAGTGACTGTGCTCGCATATGTATAGATTCTTCAGCTGAATAAAGGAACATCCATTTAGCAAAGGTGTAGGGAAAATTCCTCCGGGCGAAACAAAAACCCAGTGGGAAAGCAAATACTCCCGGAGGTAAAGACCTAACACTGTTCCTTGCGAGCCTGACGGCTCCCCCCCGTGCCCACATACGAGAACGCGTCGCCGGAACTGGTAGTCGACCAGGTGGCTTGGTTTTCGCCATCCTTGGACTCACCTTGTTCGAGGCGAATCAGCATATCGAATTAAAGAAGAGTCTGTCAGGACTCCTCTTAACCCCCGTGCCCATAGTCGAGTACGCATCCATCGCCCGAACTGGCGCGCGAATCAGCGTACTCGTGTTAAGTAGAGTCCATCAAGGACTCTCCTCTTGCCCCCAGTAGAGGACGAACTGCTAGAACCGGCAGTGTACCAACTGGCTTGCCTCTGGCCACTCAGACTCACATCGAGTTCCACGCTGCCCTCTTGCCCACACTTGAGAAACTGTCTGCCTACATTAATGTTAGCCAAATGACCAGGTTGTAGGAATTCTGAAGTATACAATACTCGCCTGTGATCGAAGAGGATCTCAGCCTGTCACAGGCTACCCTCTTGGCTCTCCGCAGACTGTGTCGCTTGCCAGGCGATTTAGTTCTCGTTGTCAAGTTGAGAATCTATGTTCTTGTAAGACGATGACGAGGAAGGGGGGCAGCAGCAGCGGGGAAAGATGGCCATATTTATAACCAGACCAGAAGCACAGAAGCTGGGCGAGTGGGCGACGCGCGCAACAGCATCCGATCTGTGTAACGCGAGAGACTTGGCAAGACAGTCATGAGTCATCGCTTCGAATGCGAAATATTAATTGCATTTTTCGAATAAACAAATCACTCGATGAACGTGACAATAATGCTTAGACCGCGTTCTGCACTCGTCCGTCTTCCGCTTTGGCCCAGTAGCGCACATCGGACAAAGAGTTCACAAGCACATTTTACCAATATAGCGCAGTCATCGGACAGATTGACTAAACGGTCGCTCACTACAACACGTACCGCACTCGCGTCTTTCGATCCCATGATTTAGCGACGCGTTCCGTTGACAATTGGAAAACAGTATGGCACCCGTCACGTCAACAATTTCCTATAATGCGTATGGTACTTTGTGCATATTCGCTTCTAATCACGCGCCCAGTAGTAGTGTACCGTGTGCTCGAATAAATTAATTTTCGCCGTTTCAAAGAGCCAACGTAGTCCCTTACAGCCTTCCAGCTCAACGTCATTGCGGCACGAAGTCCGCCTCGAGCTGGCCGACAAATCATTGTCGGCACGCGTCCACACCCAGAAAGGGGATCTTCGATGCTTGTAAGCTCGGATTCGGAGTGTACTTGTGACTCAGCTCCTCCAGCCTCGTCCATAACATCGCGACTTGTTACTGCAGATCTTGCTGCGACGCCTAGCTTCACTTAATTACACACTGTAATACAGAAGAAACCCAAATGAACAAAATACAGGACTATAACCAAACTATGCTCCAGTAACCAACCACTTTTGACACTTCCCAAATATGCAAGATGCTACCTTAGAAAGTCTAAGTAGCCATCAATATCCCCTCATCTCAATATCGGCCTCCGGCCTTTTCTTACTTCCTACCACATTCTCCTTTAATCTCTTGACTGCCACCACGGGATTCGTGACGAAATTATCGTGTTCGCCTTCATACACGATAATTTCGTCATACACGATAAAATCGAAAAGTAACTGTCCCGTAATGGCACCCACACAGGGCATCACTATAGGAATCCAGAAGTAATGGCCAGCTGTTGTGAACACTTCGCGTCCATATCCAGCCATGTATGAAACCAATCGAGGTCCAAAATCACGAGCAGGATTGATGGCATATCCGGTCTGCCAACCGAGGGAGGCTCCGATACCAAACAAATGAAAGTCCAAGCACCAACGCACGGACAAGATTATGACTCGGTCTCTACATAATCAAGTGCTCACATTCTAATTCCGTGCCTACCATACGGTCTACGTTTATTAATAATACTCCTCTTAAGATGTTGGACCCGTCACTCTAACAACGATCTCGATGATGCCCAAACGTCGATCCCGCAACCCAATTATGCTGCAAATGAGAGGAACATATCAAATCTATTCGCTAAACAGCGCATGTCACAAGTATATACACGATTTCACTGGCAAATAATTGTAAGTGAACCGCAGAACAGCATGCTCTATGGTGTAACGAATGTTTCTGGCAATGGGTCAATATCAAACATCGATGCGAATCAACGACAAGGGTTTCGTATCCTTTCACCTCCACACCGATGAGGCAACAGACTACGCGTTAAACCACAGTCGCTGAATGTCCGTCAGGTGTGCTCTGTATCAGGGTACAACAGCAATGGAACTATGCGCGAGTATGGCGGCACACGACGCACCAGTCGAGCGCCATGTACACCACACAGAAGCCGAAGAAATCCTTGAGCAACGAGCACTAACGTCCACACTGTAAGCACTACCTCACCCAGGTTCCAACGACAAAAATACTGACTTTGTCCTGCGGTATCCAGAAACTCACTTCTCGTCTACGGCAAAGCAGCGCACTACAACCTCACCAAGCCCCGCCTCGCAGCTCTTTCGAGGTTATCGGAACGGCATCGGGAATTACTCGCTCCATTCTACACCGAGCATTTAGCAGCTATTGATCACGCTATTGACATTAACGCCGAGTTTCTGAAGTTAGTTGTCCAGTATGGAGCGAATGAGTTTGAAGCACCACAGGATCTACGGGAATGGGAAGGCGCAACTTCGTTGCAGCTAGATCAGACGAGAAGCTCAATAAAGCAGGTTTATCGCGATTGGAGCGCGGAGGGAGCTGCTGAGCGAGAAGGGTGTTACGGAAGAGTCATACGGGAACTTAACAACTTGTATAGTCCAGAGAGAAGGTAAATAGTCTTTGAGATTAGGTGTACTCCACCGGCTTATTCTTTTCTCAGGTCCGACGTGAGGGTATTAGTTCCCGGCGCAGGACTAGGACGGTTGGCATATGACATTGCATGTGAAGGTGATTACGGCTACTTGCATATTGATGTTTTGCGGTAGTAATTCTCAATAGGATATGTATCTCAGGGAAATGAATTTTCTTACCACATGCTAGTCCTTTCCAACTTTCTATTAAATCAGTAAGAAGTCTTCCATCGACGTTGAAATATAAGTGCGCTAACGCGAAACAGCACTACGTCTGAAAGCCAATTTACGATCTACCCATTTTTACACTCGTTCTCACACACTTCTACAGCGACGAACCAGCTCCGCGCAATCAGAATCCCTGACAAATGTCCAGCAACTTTCTACACCAGTACGGCGTCGAACTTCTCCTTCACAGCCGGTTCGTTTGCAGAAATCTACGCCAATATTCCGGACGAAGCAGACAAGTGGGATGTAATAACAACTGTGTTCTTCCTGGATACAGCTCACAACGTGTTAGAGTACATCGACGTCATATCCCAAGCGTTGAAAAATTCGGACGGAACGGGATATTGGATTAATTTCGGTCCACTCCTGTATCATTTCGAAGAAGAGCAAAATTTTAGCAGTGCTGTCGCAAGGGCACCGAACGATGTGGATCAGCAGGATGGTATTAGCATCGAGCTTCCGCTTGATTACTTGATATCCATTGTCGAAAAATGCGGGTTCGTGTTCGAAAAACTGGAAACGGGGATTAAGACCACATATGCAGCTGATGAAAGAGCCATGGGAAACTGGGTTTTCGATTCTGTATTTTGGGTGGCTAGGAAGATGCCCACTGTGCATCCACACTAGTCGCGGCAATTGTACCACAGCGTCCAACAAAGCCTTTCATCGCCACCATAAATTATTCAAACTACAAGATAAAATAAATCATTGTGTCAGTCTTACTTGTACTTATATTAAGAGGGGATGGTGTTGCTTTAAATAAATTACTTGGTTGGATGGTTTGCTGCTTTAGTATGGCGGAGCAATTGGCCGCTGTGATACTTGACGAAAATAAGGTTAAGTTATACTAATACAGTGGCCTTATTATATTAGGAAGCACTGATGGTTTCTTGTGCCGTACAAAATCTGCAACGAATCCGGCAATATGTATGACATATGCGATGCCGTGATTCGCTACACTCTAATCACTGAGTAATCATTCCAGCTCGGTCAAAGCGCTCGAAAGCAAAATAAAAAAAATGTCGAGAAAGAAATATGGAGTTGAGCCGCAAGTTGACGTGGCGGAGTCGGAGTATGTCAAGCTTTTGGATAACCATGACTTTGCTGAAGACGAAACGCAAGCGAATATGATGGGACAGAATCAAAAAGGCAGCCTCCCAATGCAAAGCTGGTTACTTTGCTGAAGCCGATAAATCTCTGAAGCGTACAACATATACAGGCGGCTCTGTAGAAACCGCCGTAGATGGAGGGCGCAGGTCCAAAGCAGAGTCTGCATGCGCTCATTGGTTGAATAAAACTTCTCGTCTCCAAAACAGGACACGGACTCAACTGACGGGCTATTTATACAGGGATCTCATGGACAATCTTCTTCAGAATTAGGCACATGATGATAATACAGATTGGAGTGGGGACGTCAGAGATGCCTGTCGAGCATCAGACCGTGGGATATCAGTGTCCGGCTGAGGATCACCTTCCTGTGGAGGGTCAGTCCCATTCCATGGATGAGCGCGCCTAAGTCGAAACGGCTTGTGAGGTTGTGGAAACTATTACCGATGACAGCGAGTGGCTGGTGAACGCGAACTCTGCTCGTTCTTGGTCAGACTCGCTGGCTAAGCTTGACGCTCTCAGGAACCCGAACTTATCAGACTCATGAACTCGACCTCATCAGACTCAGAGACTAAGAACCTAGACGCTATCAAGAGCTACTTCGAGGACCATTTGACAGGTATAAATAAGCTACTTTCATCTCTCAACATCTCTCAGTATCGGTGTCGCAAGGGGAATTACCGGTCCACACTGTAAGGAGATTGAAGTGCAATTTCAACGCACAAGGCAACTTCCGGTCGCTAGAAAGCGAGGCAATCCCTTCTCGGACGTTGGCTGACGCAATGAACTCTATCTTTCTACTGCAGCATCCATTAAAGCAATCACAAAAACTTATAACAGGGTCCTTCATGTCCGCCCGCCAGACTTCAATCGAAGCATCGCTCAACCTCACAAACCATCGGTGATTGCGGTGTTCAGAGGGACTATCGTTGCCGCATTCTCTGTTCGTCCTTGTCGCCTATGCAGTGACAGGATTGCTAAACCATGGTGATTCTTTCCAGCACAACAATGCCACAACTTTTGTATATCCTTTAATATCCGGACACTAACAGTTTTGCCCCTGAATGCAGGATGGTCGCAGGCGATACGTCTGCAACTAACACTGTTAGGGAGCGCTGGGTTAGGGCTGGCTAGAGGCGCCTGGCATAAGAGTAGATGCCACTGTATGATACCAGTTTCCAGCCAGTAGTTCATCATAATCTTACTTAGTTGGATAATAAACTAACTAGTGCAATAAAAATATTTCAAGTTCGTGCCTGCAAGTTAACTATTAACAATAATACCGAGAGAACTATTAACATTAATACCGAGAGAATTGATCAGCTCTTATGAATTCGACAGAATTTGATAATGAAGATTATCTGATTCAATAACTTCATCATTCCAACTGTCACAGCTTATCAGATGCATCTGCCTAATTCCAACGCGGTACCAGCAGCTCACAAAGCACCTAAGGTTGAATATTACCCTAACCTCATGAATCACAATTACTAAAGTCCTGCCAACGCAAACGGACAATGGGCTCGGAAATATGGCATCACGAATTAACTGCCTTAAGCATAACTTGCTAGCCCAATTGTTTAGGTCTTGCCAATTGAAGTAGATGCATAATATGCTAGATTATACATTATCGCGAGGTACTCCGCTACCACGCATGAATTTAATAAGTACAAAAACATGACCCGTGAACTTTGCCAATTAATGGTATGATCTATCCCAAACAGAGCCAACCGATGGAACCTGTAACAAGTAAAGCACAATGTAATTAAACCAAAACAAATACCAGCACCCGAACACTTTTACACTACAGAGATAGAGACTTCCTTGGTCTCACTATCTGTCTCACGGGCATCTAGATCTTGATAGATGGCGTCGAGTCGCTTCTTCTCTTGCCGTGCACGCTTAGCGGCCCTTCGCTTTGCTGTCCAGGATTTCAAGAACGGATAATGGCCGTACTTTTCTTGGAAGAGCATGAGCATGACGGACACGCAAAGGGCGATCCAGTAGAGATTGTAGGCAAGAACAGAGCCGTAGGTCGCGGAGTTTTGCCAGCCTGTGAACGCAATGTTAGCAAGAAATTGTAGCCTGACATCGAATGACGGAAACATACCAAAAATGGCATTGAAAATCATCCAGCCTCCGCTGGTCTGACCGTTGCAGCAGTTAACGTGCCACACGCTCTGGCGGACATCGTACGAACCAGGACCTTCGCCTGTTTCGGCTACATCGCCGCCGACAAGTTTGGACCACACAAAGTTCTGGAGGAACCAAACTGCCTTGGAGAAAAGACCGGCAGCGACGAGATAAAGGAAGCAAGTAGCGACGATCAAGAAATACTGAATTTTCATGTAATCGCCGCCCTTGTACATGAAGTAACCAACACTGCCACCAGCGGCCAATCCGCATACGACGGGCAGTGGGAAGGCTTTGGCGGGTGAGCTGAGGGCTACACCGCCAACAAAAACGATAGCCTCAATGCCCTCGCGGAGAATGGTGATGAAGGGAAGGATGCCCATGGCGTATTTGCGCATGAACCTACGAAACCAGCCCTTACCACGCACCTTGGAATCCTCGAGAGCCTTGGATATCTTGACACGCCATTTCTCCTTCATCTTGTTGAGTCGGAGCATTGCAAGGCCCATAATGGAAATGATGAGCGCAGCGACGATACTCAACACACCTTCCCATATGTCTTCAGAGGCGCCCCAAGCATTGGTTCCGAGAGTGTACCAAGTGCCAATGAAAGCACCGCCGATGATGAAACAGATCAACAAGCCAATTGCTGCACCGACCCAGACATGTTTTACCAATGTTTTGTATACTTTCGGATCGTCAGCCGACCTACCAACACCCTGTTTAATGAAGGCGAGAAGGACAGATATAACCACGGATGCCTCGAGACTTTCTCGTAAGACGCTGGCAAACGGTTAGCGCGATGTGCTCAAGAGCACCGGGGCTGAGGAGATGGCATGTCGAAACAACAAACGGCCACCGCTTGCGCTTGTAGGTACTCACATGAAAAAGATTGAGACGTCGAAAATCTGAACCATGGTGGATGTTTACACGTAACCGCGCAGGTAAATGTAGCCGATACGAGAATCAGAGCCCAGGTCGGATGGAGGTGAGGGGGGGCGAGCGAGAACGAGCGAAGAAGAAAGACTGCTTGAGGAGAAGCTAGTTGGCCGGACGGGGCAGGAGCCAAGGATATAAGGGAGAGCGTGCGGTAAACAACAAAAGTCGGCGACCACTACAGATTCAACGCCGCACACAGTTGGTATTCGCCAAGTCGTACTCGGTCGGTGGTTCGTATAGCAGCCGACTGACTGTTGTGGAGATTGGAGGGACGATGGTAGGCGATGGCCCGAACCAGACCAAAGCTGGCAATTTTTGGACAGTGAGGTTAGGCGCCGACCTCGATCTGTGGATTACAAGTTGGCTGGGAGTACATTCACTAAAAATTGGTACGCCACCAACAAAGAAAACGCATTTTGGCCCAATCGGGATTGCCGATATCTGATGCAGAGCGAAAATAATCTGATTCTGCTTGATTATCTTGCAAATAAATCGGCCCAACCCCGTGGCGGTTTTCTTGCCGTGAGTCAAATCTATTTTTCGTTTCTGCTGGCCCACTCGTCCGCTACCTCCTCGGTTCTTCCGCACCATGACTACTGTACTGCACTGCCATCGCTACAGCGCACACAGTCTACAAGTGCATGAGGCGGAAATGAAGCAATCGCCGTATTGGGAACGCCACCAAATGACAGAAACGAAGATGGTCGGAGCGAGCGCCGAAATGGGGTGGGCCTCGTCCAACTCTAAAGCGAATTTTTACTGGGAACTAAAGTCCCAAGACTCATGAACCCAAGGAAGGCAACGTGCCCTAACCCCCTTCTTGTTGTCTAATCCATCGATCCGTTCTGCAATATTCGCGTCTACTCTTGGCAACGATCGAGAGCATTGCTGAATATAAAATATCAATATTACTTTTCGTAAGCAGCTACATTCGACTGCAGAGTTTGAAGGCATCAGTCTGCCGTTATAGCTATTCCCGTGGGCCAAGACAGGCGGGGACCTGCAGCAGTCTTTGTACACTGGTGTAAAGTAGGTTCATTTGGACACAGTCAGCCTCGTTGTCGCGTGACCAACACACAAGCCTGAGCAAGTCGAGGCCTTTGCATATATCTAATCGATCTACATCGGGATATGTCTAATCCTGCAAGCTATGGCAGCCGAAAGTATCAGATATCGCAGAGGGTTGCGAACTGTAATAGCAAACCTATGACGCAACCGCAGCAGCATATTTACATGTCCTCAATCTCACAATTCTTTCCCATAGCCAAAGCTCATGTCATTGCAGATTAGAGCTTTTTTTGCCCGTGACATCTTTATCTCGATGATCTAATCACATCCTGCGGTCATACACTGAGTGGTGTATTGTAGGTAGATGGGGGAATCACTATTCTAGACCACAGCTGAATCAGATCAAACTCGGACACCAGACAAAACGCCTGGACTCTGGAGGTCAGAATCCTAGCCGTCCGATTTGTCTACAGTCTTCTTCAATTCGTACGCGGTTGCCCGTTGCAACAACTTTGCTAGGATGAGTCTCGATCTATGCTGTACGAGCACAATATCAGTCGTATTTGCGAGCACCAAATTAGCCCTTGCACTCGCGCTCTACGCGGCTGTGTTTTGTGCCTTGTTAAGCCGGGAATTTAGCTTGAACGTTAAATCTACGATGCAAAATTTGATTTTGAAAGTCGGTACCGATGTCCACTGCCGCGGCTCAGTCACGCGGTCTCGGCCCTGGACGAACGTTCGTAAGCAAGCGGGTGGCTCGCTCTTTGCTTTTTAGGGTTGAGGGTTATTCGCTGACAAGAAGGACGAGGCACGAGACTGGGCGTGCCTGGTGGAGGTTCTCGTATTGCGCTATTTGATTTTTCAATCGTAAGCGATATTTAATTATGTTCTGGCTTTTCACCTCGGGAACCAAAAGTGTCCTCTTGGGATATTTTATTACTGAGTAATCTGTATTCAAGTCATTCTGTGATTGTGTAGTGTTTGTCACAACTACACACAACAACCGTCCCTCACAGCAAGCCGCAAATGTTGCGGCGCCAAACTAGTCCGAAGGTTCTGAGCTGGCAAGTTGCAAAACTTTGTGTTTGAAAAAGTTTTTGTCACAGCGCCAAGAGACAGAACAAGCCTAGATCTTCCACCAGATAAATATGGATCTGATAACACCACGCGAATCGTAGAATCAGTTGGGCGCGGTTTAGCAGTATGCTCGGTGAGATGGGTTCAACAAACGCCTCTTTACAGAGTTGGGAAGTCCGATGATGGATGTTATTTAGGACGACACGCTGGCATGAATTTGAATGAATAATCAGACGAGATCGCCATGACTCGAAATGTTTTGAACTGGAAACTGTCGAATAATGGATGGCCTAAATAGTTGTTTGTATGAAACGAGATTCCCAGCACAATTATGCGGATCGCAGATTCTTGTGTCGCCGTGTATCGCACTTCGTTGGACGAGCTTGAACAAGGCAGGGCAAAGCGCTCGAGGCCTAATCAAGGTTTTTTTTCCAACGCAAAACACTCGAACTAAAAGCGTTGCGACGTAAGTTTTCTCGTTATTGTTTTGCTCAATCACACCACCGAGGAAGACTTTGTTTTACGGTCTAGACATGAGAAACCTTAAGCTTAAGCCGCCTCCGGCGCAGAAGGAGCTAGGTCGAAATGAGCTCCTTCGGAATGTTAATCTGCAAGCCTGCGGCAAACCTGCCGCGCCATGTGGGGCTCACAAAATTGCCCGTTTCGGATAGTCCAATACTCGATTTGGACTAGTTGCTTTGCAGCGCTTCCATCGAAGACTTTGTCGGTGGCCAGGTGGCATTATGCTTGTACAGCTTTGGCGGCGAATGCCTGCCCGTATATTTGGAACGGTGATCTATGAATACTGTTTGCACAGTTGGTTTATTATTGCCAAAACTGGCTTGGAACTTTTTCGGAGCGAGGGAGATCTGGACCGGGGGTTCGACAAGATGGCCTGGGCCAGGGCTGCTGCAGCATGACAAGAACGAGTCAGCGTAAGGTTTATCTGATCGTACCGAGTACCTCGCAAAACGCATTTTACGGAACGGCATTTTTCCATCCCGGGTGGCCCTGGCCGAGTCTTCTCCTTGTCGCTCCACAACTCGGTCGCCTGCTCCAGAGTAACAGCTAGTTATGTAGTTGTTATATCCTCTCCGCACCGCAACCTCGCTCGCTTTTATCTCTGCTGAAGGCCACTACGTCCGGATAAAGTCACCGGTCTCACAACAGCAAGCACACTACCCTGTGCCTCCTCGTCTCTATTATTCGACTCCCCGATCGAAGTCTCTGATCCCACTCTATTGTTTTCATCCACCATTCGCACCGCCCGCCAGAGTCTCACACACATCACAATGCGTGCCTTCTCGCTACTGGCTACTCTGACTGCTTCCGCAACGGCGGCTCTCGCTGCTACCGTTCAATACGACTTCTCGGTCGACTGGGTCCAGGCAAATCCCGATGGCGACTACGACAGAACATTCATCGGTATCAACGGCGAATGGCCACCACCACCAATCAAGTGCAACATTCACGACCGTGTTATCGTCAACGTCACCAACAACCTTGGCAACGAGCCGACCGCCATCCACTTCCACGGTCTTTTCATGAACGGTACAAACGCAATGGATGGCCCCGTCGGCGTCACCCAGTGTCCTGTTCCCGCCGGTAACAACATCATTTACAATTTCACCGTCGACCAGCCCGGCACGTACTGGTACCATTCTCACTATAGCGGGCAGTACCCTGACGGTTTCCGCGCTCCGTTCATTGTCTACGACCCGGAAGAGCCATTTGCCGGCCAATACGACGAGGATACTTATTTGTCCGTGTCTGACTACTATCACCAGTCTATCCCATGGCTGACTGCCAACAAGTTCTTGACTCTGACCAACCCTACTGGTGCCGAGCCCATTCCTGGTACGTTGTCGTTGTGTTATTTCGGTGGATCACGTTAACAATCGCGCAAGATGCGGCGCTCTTCAATGACTCTCAGAACATCAAGTTCAAGGTCGAGCCCAACAAGACTTACAAAATCCGTATCGTCAACATGGGTGCGCTTGTTTCTCAATACATCTGGTTCGAGGACCATGATTTCAAGATTGTCGAGGTTGACGGTATCTATGTTGAGCCGACTGATGCGTCGATGATCTACATCACCGTCGCCCAGCGGTACACCATTCTCTTGACCACCAAGAACTCCACTGACAAGAACTTTCCTATGATTGCTTCGTTCGACACTACCATGATGGACACTGTCCCTGATAGTCTTGTCTGGAACGTCACCGGCTGGTTGACTTATGACGAGAACGCGGATTTCCCGGAGCCTGTCGTGATTGACCAGTATGACTTTTATGATGACTTCAACCTTGTGCCTGTCGAAAAGGAGCTGCCATACGAGCCTGACTACCAGGTGTCTGTCTCCGTTAGTATGGACAATCTGGGCGATGGTGTCAACTACGCTTTCTTCAACGACATCAGTTATGTTGCTCCTAAAGTTCCCACTCTCTATACCGTAATGTCTTCCGGCAACTTATCGACGGATGCCACCGTCTATGGTACAAACACTCACACCTACGTACTTGGCTACCAGGAAGTTGTCGAGATTGTCTTGAACAATTTAGATCCTGGTACACATCCTTTCCACTTGCACGGTCACACCTTCCAGGTCGTCGAGCGTTCCGAAGCTTCTCCTGACGATAACACCTTCTTGTCCTACGACCCCGCGAACCCCGGCACCGTTAACCAATATCCTATGCGTCGAGATACGGTCTACGTGCGACCGCAGGGCTACTTCGTACTCCGCTTTAAGACCGACAACCCAGGCGTTTGGTTTTTCCATTGCCACATCGAATGGCATTTGGAACAGGGTCTCGCCTTGGTTTTGGTCGAGGCTCCGCTCGAGATCCAGTCTCGGCAGGTTATTCCCGAGGATCACTACGCTGCTTGCAAGGCAGGTGGTTACGCCTACGAGGGAAACGCCGCTGGCAATACCGTCAACCTTTTGGATCTCACCGGTGAGAAGCTCCAGCCGAAACCACTTCCAGCAGGTTTCACCGCCAGGGGTATCGTCGCCATGGTCTTCTCTTGCATTTCTGCATTCGTCGGAATGGGTTTCATCACCTGGTACGGTCTTTCTGACCTCAAAACTACCGAGCTGGAAGTCGCCGAGGCTCTCGGTGAACCACTAGATGATAGCGATGAGTCGAAGTAAACTAATGTTTGGGTTTTTTTTTGTGTTTTTTTGTGTCTGGTCATGCTATAAACGGTCTCGGATTTTTTTAAGCACGTGTTTGGCAGAATACCGCGTTATATGCTTAGATTGATATTTATCTTCTTGCTGCGCATTTCGTTAATGTCTATTTATTTTTCAAAGTTTCTGGCATTTGTTTTCTTCACATGTGCATGTACTTATATTACCTTTTGTACTTAATCGTATTAATGGAGTGGGGCCTAGGATCAACTTGCGTCGGAAACTTGGATTCCATGTGGGATGAATGAAGGAAGACAATCAAATGGTTGTCTATGTGATATTAGATCGCCTATGAATGAGTTGTTTGGGATATATATAAAGAGAGACAGTGTGTGTGTGTGGGTTACCTTGTATACATTAAATAAAGTCATTATTACCAGCGATCTCGCAGGAACCGTCCTCTATCTTATGTTCACGATGGTGGCCATATATAATCAAGAGATGGTCACTATCTACATCGATCGGGACCATTATAGTACCCAGGGTTCGATTTAGTGGACTGGCCCCTAAATCAACCTACGCCTTCAAGTAAGCTGCAGCTTTTTGTCGGAGTCGCAGACTCGGCTAGCAACTGTCTTTCAGTTACAGAGCCACGCTTGGCATCAATAGTTGGGTAATAGCTCTCGTTGCCGGGCTCTTGGGTGTTCCCCAAGTCGATTACGATAGATCACGGAACTTTAAATGTCGATTTGTGATAGATGGTTCCTACGCACTCCCCTCGGAAGCGGACACTCCAACGCAGGGCTTTGAGCAATATTGACCGTACTGAGTGGATGGAGGCAAATATACCGCTATACTCTTATAGAGGAGCTCTAAGTGGGACGTGTCTCTGTTTCCCCTTTGCGCCCTCTTCGGTGCGGGTGTGCACAATTCTTGTCTGGTCGCAATGTGTTTGTATATTTTGCAGTTTTGTACATATACTAGATAATTGTATGTTAGATTTGCATTTATGGAAGTGAAATTTGAGCTGAGCTGACTTCTTTCTGCTACCTACCACCAGTAATTCACATGGCAATATAATAAATAGATCTGCATAATATGGCGTTGGGTGCGGCTCGTGATGGGCGTCAATGTCTCGTGGGAGACAGTTTCGGATGAATAATCTATATTGGTAATTTCAGAAGATTGTGGAAAGAGCAACTCGAAGCCTGTAATTGCTTACGGACATGTGTTCGATGTGTGATGCCACGTTGTCACACAGCAAGATATGTATTTAAGGAGGGTCTAGTCCACTGGTTTGATCTGAAGAAAATATACGGCATTGCATCGAATTCCTTCTATAATTCTGTTACGCTAAGCACATAGTCCTTATACAGAGACAGCAGTTCGAGCAGTCAATCCACAAGTCTCTGTCGTGCCTTTTGTCCACCAAGAAACGCTACTGATCGTTCTCGTTCCAGGTAGAGTCCAACTATCGAATGGCAGGAGATCTCGTTTTGATCACCGGCGCCAGTGGTCACCTAGGCTTTCGCGTGCTGGTACTTGCTCTTGAAGCAGGATACAATGCTCGCGTCGCTGTACGGAGCCAAGCTAAAGCTAACGATATTATCGCTGCTCCGTCCATCAAGGCCCTCAACTCGGGGTCCAACGTCACCTTCACAATAGTCCCGGACATCCTAGCTGACGGCGCATATGATGCTGCCGTAAAAGGCGTGAAGTATATCATTCACTGTGCATCCCCTCTCACATCGGGCATCACAGATGATTTCGAGAATCAGATTATTCGCCCCGCTCTCAGAGGCACCATTGGCATCCTTGAATCTGCTCAACGGACGCCCGGGATCAAGCGCGTCGTGATCACATCTTCAGTAGTCGCCACGATCCCGTTTATGGAAATGTTCGCAGAGTCAGGCAAGGTTTTCGATGGCCAGTTGAAGGTCCCATTTAATCCCGGTCCGTACAAGCTAGAATTCGAAGCCTATGCCGATTCGAAAGTCCGTGCTTTGGCAGCCACTCATGACTTTGTTGCCCGAATGAAACCTGGATTCGATGTTATCAATTTGTTGCCGTCCTTCATCATTGGCAAGAACGAACTAGTTACTACCGTCGAGGATTTCGCCAAAGGTACAAATCATTTAGTGTTCGGCCAAGTTCTCGGCTTCAAGAATCCTGCCCCGCTGCCTGGCTGTACCGTTTACCTGAACGATGTTGCTAGCCTCCATGTCCGTGCCCTCGATCCCAAAATTCCAGGCAACCAGGACTACCCTGCCAACTCCGGGGGCATTGATGGCACCACGTTCAGCGACGCTATTGACGTCATCAGCAAGAACTTCCCGGATGCTGTTAACAAGGGCATACTACCCAACGATGGCAGACAACCGACGAAGAAGCTGAAAATGGATGTTACAAAGACGGAGAAGGTGTTCGGATTGACATTCGCCGGTTTGGACAAACAGGTGACAGAGGTCGCGCAGAACTACCTTGATCTAGTGGCGCAGAGCTAGATGACAAGTTGTAATCAGGGTTTACATGGTTTGCGCTATTTTTAATTAGGAATAAAATACGCTGCAATTTTTTTTTTCTCCATTGTAACAAAAAACATCCACCGGTGGCAAGAATTAAATATCAAGTCGCATTTATTAGTCCAGTTACTGCTGGAATACCACACCTCGATCTGACTGAAGACCAAGGTTGGTTATTACTCTTATGACCGTCGGTATGAAGGCCAATATCTTCAGAGGATAATGGCATAACTCGGTCACAGAGGGAGAAATAAAATTGGGACAGTGCGGCGTCATGATCCACCTTCCTGCCTTTCAGCATTTCCATGAATCGAATTACCGAATTATGCAACATATTTCTCACCCACAATTCCCACCCAAAGCTAAAGGTCATAAATACATGCCGAACCCATTACAGCGAACCCATTACAAACCAAAATTTAACACTAATCAAACAACACGCGTCATCGTGACTAAAATATGCCAAGATTACGATAGCAAAATCATACAGACTTCTATACAACAACAATGAACACGAAACCAAGTAACGCACAACTTTTTAGCTAAGATACCGCATCAACTGTTTCTGATCCGTCCACCGCCGCAAAACCTTTCCAAACATATACAGCGGAACGGCGAGTAAACACACAAACAGTTGAATGCACCCGAACGTGATGAAAGTAGTCTTCGTGCCTGCATGTTCGATGAAAGTGTTTGTAAATAAAGAGAACGCGAAGCCCAGCACATTTTTGGTTAGGTTCAGCGTCACAAGAGCTTCGCCGGCATACATTTTGTATGAATCTACTGCAAATGTCTGGACCTTGTCAGTTACGGTTCCGAAGCCGTCATTGCACGGTTGGACTTACAATAGCTGTCGTGCTGCCCAAGCAGCATCCAAAACTAATAATTCCAAAGAACACAGTAGGAACTACCCAAATATCATCGTCATGCGCGGACCAGCCGAATCCCATCAACCCAATCGCAACGCTAACGGCAACGGCGACAACCATCAGCAATCGGAACTCAGGCTCGTACGTTCCGTTATTTCGTTTCGTCATGACCCTAACAATCATATCGGATATTTTGCCGGCAACGGCAGTACCTAAAATTCCACCGACGAACGGACTTATGTAGAGGAGACCCACAGTGGTAGAGCTCATATTGTATGGCCGTTGCCGGAAGACCTCCGAAACGGACTCGGACATTACGATAAGCCAGACGACACTTAGGGCATACATGAGGGTCGAAAATAGGATGCCCGGATATGCAAAGAGAACAAGAGGTCGCAGCGCGGCCTTCCACCAGGGATCCTTCGACAAGCGACCGTTCGTAATAGCAAGCTGGTCCTGGAACGACTTCTTCGGATTTTGTGCAGACAAAATGCTGAATACAGCATCGGCTTCAGCGTCATCAATTGTTCTAAAATGAGCATGCCGTACAGGCGACGCTGGAGGCGAAGGAAGACTAGAAATCGCACTGCGTGGAGATGGTAGACCGCTATCCATGCCAACCGTAGAAATACTTCTCTGAGGAGCGACAGCCAGGGGTGGATGTGTCACGGAAAGCGGTTCCGATGAATTGGCCATCTCGTCATTTAGCGACTTTTCCTCTTCAGACATTGGCATATCTGTTAGAACTACTCGCTCATCGATGCCACTGTATTGCCGTGTGTAGTACTCTGGATATGCTGACAAACTAGTGTGCAGTGACGATCGCGATCGCGATTTAAAAGAGAGAGCGCGCTAAAAAATTGTCATTCATGTGCGCTAGTACTATGCTACCAGTAATACTAACCGCTTCTCGAGCACTGGCAGTCTCCATCTGGCTTCGTTTATCATGGGGGATGGGATTACGCTCGAACCAAGTTTCGGGAACGAATAAAAAAATCATAACAAAATCAAACCCCACAATAATGGCAACTATCCAAAATACCCAGTTCCATCCAAGGTTACTTATAATAAATCCAGAAATTAGAGGGACAATGTTCTTGCCACCGAGCAAGAGAAGGGTATAGATCCCCAGTCGGTATGCACGCTCGTGAAGGAAATATATCTCAGCAATTGTCGCCGAAGGCAGTGACTCGCAAGGAGCCACACCAAAACCCATCACAATTCGCGCTGCAAGTAGAGATGCGAAAGAAGACGAGCCACCGGCCCAGAGTGCGGAGGCTAAGAATATGACAGTGCCTAGAAGATAGGTCAAACGTTTTCCGTACAAAATCGCGGTCGGCGACATAATAACGGAGCTCAAATCGACGTTAGCGCCATCCCTTCGAATAAATAGTTACTCACATACCCAAATCCGAGTGCCAGCATATATCCTCCAACAAGATAGGCCAATGTTGACAGAGATACGTTAAACTCTGCTGCCAGGGTTGAGAATCCAGCGGCCAAGATAGGAGTTTGTCCACCACCGACCATACAGTGGAAACCAATGACCGCCAATGCCATGTCGCGCCTCCACGTAGGCCAGTTCTGTGGTACGGTCAGTTGTGGTCGTGGCTTGCGAATGATATGAAGCGGAATAACATACCAGGGGATCATTTGGGTCATCTTTTGGCTGAGGATGGAGAATTATACCGTTCTTAGTCTTCTCCGGCCTTTTCGACCGGCCGGAGTTCTCATTCACATAGTCAGAGACGGTATGACCAGACTTGGTCGGCTCATCATGAGCTATCATAGCAACAGTTCCTTGTTGTAAACATTGGTTAATCAGCACATACTAATTCCGATCACAAGAAGAGCATACCTGTGACATCTTCATAGTCGCAATCGGGTTGCAGAATACCCAGAATGTACTTTGAACTCGCCTTTCCGGTCGTCATGATGTACTGAATAGTGTGTGACGTGGAAGCGAGCAAGCCAGAGGAAGACTATTATATCGCTTAACAGAACTGGCAATATTGCAACGTCGATGGCGACAACGCCGCGAACGCGCCCGTGCTTACATTAGAAGAACGAGGACTTGCTGCACCTTGACGTCACGTCTCACGCCGCACGCCCCCCCTGACCGCGCACTCTGAATTGCACGCTTATGCCAATCTGCCCGTTTCGTCGGGTCTCACTAATGCTCAACAATATTGCACATTGCACATTGCTGTCAATGATGTTGTTGTTGTTGTTGCCATCTGCGGGGCAAATAACAACAGCGGCATAGCGATACACTGTGTCGTCGTGAAGGCACGGGTTTCTCACGTTTTAGTGTACTCTGGACAAGCAGTGCAAGTTACAATGGCGTCGCCGTGGCTGTCTGTGGTTCGCGTTTCATGTTTAGTCCATTCCTCGGAACCCATCCGCCAGTGTCTGAGGCGTGATCCCGAATGAATCCTGACAAGTGCCAGGCTAGTATGTGTCCCTGGCGAGTTACAAACCTAACACTTAAATATTTGTCATCGTACAGTCGTCACATTAGCCAGCGCGTGGACCTTGGCCCTGCAATCACATCCGACTCGAACATCACTCACTTGTTTATGATTACATTTGCTTATGTAGATAGCAGTGATTTTATTTCTAATACCGGCAGATGAGGCTTTGAGTCTGTCTAAATCTAAATATCTTAAAAGTTGGGAAGATTGTAATCAACGTGTCAAATAACGTTTATCAACAATCAAAGTCCCAACCGCAATTTTGACGATAAAGTTCTCGCCGTATTGCAAAGAGAGTCCACAATCACCACTTAATCAGTCCACGCCCGCGCTATA
The DNA here is from genome assembly GCF_038497915.1 of Lipomyces doorenjongii. Lineage (NCBI taxonomy): Eukaryota > Fungi > Ascomycota > Lipomycetes > Lipomycetales > Lipomycetaceae > Lipomyces > Lipomyces doorenjongii. The sequence goes on along the minus strand of NW_027118157.1, from coordinate 12,317 downwards.
GCGCCTCACAATGCCGATCCAACAACCGTCTAATCAAATCAAGCTGACAAACGTATCGCTTGTTCGCATGCGAAAAGGTGCTTCTGTTTGGTTCTCTCCACTGGGGATCGCCGGATCTATCTTATGTCCTCAGCACTAACACTGTCGTATGTAGGCAAGCGTCGTTTCGAGTTGGCATGCTATCAAAACAAAGTGCAAGACTGGAGATCCGGAGTGTATGCTACTACCCTTCATGTATTGATCTAAAGGTTGACGTAGCTACTCTACTAACGTTTTCACATGTGTTACAGTGAGACTGATCTCGACGAAGTTCTCCAGATTCCGAACGTATTTTTAAACGTTTCCAAAGGTCAAGTCGCCCCAAATGAAGATCTCAAAGCCAGTTTCGGCACAACAGACACCGACAAGATCATCCTCGAAATCCTCAAGAAGGGCGAGCTGCAGGTCGGTGAAAAGGAACGGCACGCGAAACTTCAGCAGCAACATGCCACTGTCATCGATCTCGTGGCGTCAAAATGTGTCAACCCGAGCACTAAGCGGCCATATCCCACTACGATCATAGAGAAAGCACTGACAGAGCTCGGGATAAATATTACTGCGAATAAGAGCGCGAAGGCACAGGCCCTGGACGCCATTAAGCAGCTTGTCGCAAAGCAGATTATTCCTATTGCGCGGGCTCGCATGCGCATACGAGTGTTCGGAAATGCCAAAGAAGCGAAGAAGTACAGAGATACAGTCGTTACCTTAATAGAAGAAATAGAAGATGAAAGTTGGTCTCAAGAGTGGGACTGCGTGGGCTTCATCGAGCCAGGTAAGTACCGTGAAATTGGAGACCTTCTACGAAACGAGAGTAAAGGCCGTGCGAATCTCGAAGTCCTCGATATGGCAGTTATTCAGGAGGGTGAAGAGGCGTTGTGAGGAGTTTGTCAATGTACTCGATGTCAATACAATAGCGACAACCTATTACTGTCGTATATTTACTCGAACTGGAATTTAACCCCGCCAGCCCACGTATCCAGCCCATTTGTATATGTTCCCAATTCCCAGTGCGATACGTTGCATGTGGCTACGTGGGACTAAATTATCTAACATTAAGTTTGGCAATCTATCAAGTGATTTACGAAGTCGCCAATCATATCATATAGAGTGAAGATCGTACAGCAGTCCCCAGTGACATATCTAACTCCACGTATATTTAAGGCGAAGTTCCTATAATTACTGGAAGGATCGACTTGGAGAGTTACCCGGGACGTTGAAGGGTTTAACATGAGACCCAGGACACGGCCGTGACTGCTTTTTCGTAGGGTTATTTCGCCAGTCGTTCGTTCCCAATGCACGTGTAGACCCACCACACATCCGCGCCTCACCGACAAGTCGTGAAAGTCAGTAGTGTAAGGATCCGCTGGCTTAGCGACCACTTTATTCTGTACTTCATCGGTCAATCACATCGTCAAAAATGGTATGTTTACAATGCAATATATGGCAGAAGCGTGATTGTTAAACGTGAGCGCTAACGAAACGCTGTTTAGTCATTCGTTGTCTCAGAAAAGGGCAACTTCCAGCACATCTTGCGGTATGTCATATTTTACTTTGAATATCGGAAAGAATCCGCACGATTTCGAATATGCATGTCTATGCGTTACAAAGTGTGAAGCTATACGGAGGATATTTAGTTTATTTAAAATATATTTGCTGATGGTGCGGGTATAGTCTCCTCAACACCAACGTTGATGGTAAGATCAAGATTATGTACGCTCTTACTTTGATCAAGGTATGTACAGATGCAGAGTCACTGTTGATAGCAATTCAGGGCAAGCATACTAATAAATATTAGGGTGTTGGTCGCCGTTACTCCAACCTTGTTTGCAAGAAGGCTGATGTTGATTTGACCAAGAGGTAAATTTGAATTTATAAGCACACAATTGCACAGCATATATTAACGATAGGATTGCAGAGCCGGTGAGCTTACCGTTGAAGAGCTTGAGCGAATTGTTACCATTATCCAGAATCCCACTCAGTACAAGATTCCCGCATGGTTTCTTAACCGTCAGCGCGACTTCGTCGACGGCAAGGACTCCCAGGTGCTCGCTAACCAGCTTGACTCCAAGCTCCGTGACGATCTTGAGAGACTGAAGAAGATTCGCGCCCACAGAGGTCTGCGACACTACTGGGGTCTCCGTGTCAGAGGTCAGCACACCAAGACTACCGGTAGAAGGGGCAAGACTGTCGGTGTCAGCAAGAAGAAATAAACGGCTAGCGAGCGTATTTTGTATTATGGAAAAGGGTTCATTTTGTTTGTTTTACCTTGTATTTAAAAGATCTGGAGGCATAATATAGTCTAGGATAGGATGAATTAAACGCTACCTATATTATTTTGACCATTGCTCTAACAACTTTGATACATTCGGTGACTCCACCATGATCGCTTTTATTACACATTTAAAACGCTGATGGCTCAACTTTTTCGCTGACATCCGGATAGACATCATATCTTCTCTGAGTTGTTACCGGAATACCACTCTGAACTTCTTCAATCCTTCCTGACTCTAACTGCGCATACACAATCTCCTCGCCTTCATTCGCCTTAGCGAGGATAACCGCATTAGGGTCCACAACCATCGAGCTACCATACGCATGATATCCAGCACTCAAATCTCTAGCCGGCGAGCACATGATCACGTAAATCTGATTGTCCACCGCTCGCGCCCTTCCAAGCAACTCCCAGTGCAGCGGACCTGTCGTCGTATTAAACGCGCCCGGATAAATCATAGCAAACACGCCCTTCTTTCTCGCCGCAATAGACGCCAACTCAGGAAACCGAATATCATAGCAAATTGCCAGCCCGACTTTGCCATACGGCGGAATGTCAAAGACAGTCACTTTGTCACCCCCGGTTAAAACCTCTGATTCCTTGAACGTGATCTTGCCTGGGATATCAATGTCGAAGAGGTGCACTTTGCGGTGCTTGGCGATTAATTCTCCAGAGGGCGAGAAGCTCAGACTCGTATTGAATAGCTTGCCCGTATCGTCACGCTCTGGAATGGAGCCACCGACGAGGTAGGTTGATGTTTCTCTGGCTAGCAACGACAAGAATGTCGTGGTCTCTCCGGAAGGAATATACTCAGCATACTGCGGAAATGCAGTAACCGAGTATGGCGAGTTAAAACATTCTGCAGCATTATTTCATGAGTATTCTATCGTAAAGTACGAACCATATTTGGCGATTAGAACTGACCTGGCAGCACGATCAGTTGTGCGCCATTCGATGCTGCTTTCAGAACGTGCTCTTTAACGCGGGACAAATTTCGAGCTTTATCCGCGGTGGCAGCTAGTTGCACAAGTGCCACCTTCAAAGATTTGGAGAGTAATTGAGGCATTTCGATCGCACTGGTGGTGGGTCGTGGTATTGTAGCGATCTCTATACTTAAGAGTTGTGCGGCTCAGGTTTTGACGTTCTCGAGTGCCGACCCATAATTATCGAAATTTGTAACATGTACATAATGATTCTCATATATTTTCTTTATATAATATACATACGGATAAAATGCAACAAATTAACATGCCTTCCGTACAGTCTATCACATACCTTCATCCTCGTTTCTTCTTTCATATTTAACAACAACCAATCATGCCACTTGTCTCAACCTTCGATGGGCTCTGAGCTACCTTCCGCTGCAGGAAGATCCACGGCGGTGGCAATATTGCCCGGAAGCGATCCTGGTAGGGAGTCTAAAATCGCGGGAGGCAAAAATCGTTGAAGCCTTTTCCAAGTCTGATCCCACAGCTCGAGTCTTCTATTATCCCCTGGTGCCTTCTCGGGCTGAACCAGGTACCCAGAAGAACTCATGACAAGCAATACATTTTTAAGTGACTCAGCGACTGCTTCTTCTAAGTTATCCCGCGGACTGCTGTTCATCAGACGGTCCATCATGTCTAGTATCTGCAACCACAGATCAAGCATGCCTTCCCATCCCGACAATCGCTCCAAATAATATAAGAAAACCTTGCACAGTAAGGACGCGGCCTGTAACCTTGTTTCGCCCATTCCACGAGGATCTGATTGATATACTTCTGGTCGCAAGAGACCCGCTATCAGTGGGAACAATACCGTTCCGAAAATAGCGGTCCATTCAAAACCGTCGTAGGTCGCGGACAACTCAGGAGAAAGAAGTGTTCGCTGCAGAGATCCGAACGCTTGCTGTCTGACTTCCCTACATGCATTTAAACACTGAAGCAATAATCCATCTAATACCGGGAACCAGAATGTAGTCCAGCCTAGTATGCGATTAGCAATAAGTACAATCGTACAAAGTGGTAGAGTGCATACCGTCGTTTCTTTCAAGCTTCAACTCCGTGATAAGATCCGTCACTTGACTTCGGAATGCATTAATCATCTTCACGGCCTTCACTGCCCGCTCGACGATGTCTACATACGGTCTCTGCATCCCTGGGTACGTGCCCGCCGCAACGGCAGCATTAACCTCTGCCGCAGTCATGCGCTTCCCATTGATAACGGTACTACCTCGCCAGCTATCCTCGCTGGCTTGCTTATTACCTGTTCCACTTCCTGATCCTTTAATTGCACTATAATTCCGGCGATCAACACCTTCTACGCCTCGTGAACCACCTGACTCTCCTCGACCGTTTATATTTGCACTGGCAGCCAGATTGGTTATCGGAGGCGTAGATGAACGACCTAAGCGACGTATAGAGCCACTTCGATGATCATGGCGCTGTTCCCATTCACTGCCCACGCTTCCAGCACTCGCGAACGCACCAAGGAGATCTATCACTGCTTGGAAGTTGGCGCTGTTGTGTATGAGCCGCAATTTCGTGCTGTCCTCCTCATTCTTGACCTGAAATTCACCATCGCTATCCGGTATGCCGGTTATCTCCTCAACAACTTCGAAAATAACAGACGCAGCTTCCGGATTCTCAAGTAGCGATTCCAACGTTTTCCAAAATGCTTGTTCGGGCGCATCCAGTAAGATCATCTTAATATTATCTGGACAGTTTCGGAAGCAATACACAATGCCAGTGGCAGAAACTGGGCCACTTTCTTTCAGAATATCATTATCGACAGAAGCCGCAGATAAGAATATTTCCCCCACCAGTTTCTTGATATCTGCCAGTTTCTCTTCACTTGGAGATGTGGTGTACTCATCAATAACTCGTCGCAAAATCGCTAGCATGTAGCAAATTACTCGGCCAATAACTACAGGATACACGTTGCCTGCATTTCTCAGAATTGCTGTAAATGTTGCCATTAGCTTTGGCCGTAGCATAGCCAAGCATTCGGCGTCCTTCAAAACGAGACACGTAGCCATCTCGAGAACGTATATGCTCAATGGAGCGAAGGAGGGCAGGTTCAGTTTCTCAACTGATGTGGAGAGCTGTGGCGATTGGCCGCTAATTGATAGCGCCGCATCATTGTTGAATTCATTCCGTAACGAGAGAAACGGTCTTCGCTGCTGTAATAGCATTGCCTCCTCTAATAGGGACTGCAGCATGTACTGGACTTTGCCGGAATCGAGTGCCGAGATATTGTCAAAAATCTCGCTCAAGTTACACGAATTCACACAGTCAACAGTGCACAACGTGCTTTCGAGTTCCTCATCCGACGGTTCTGGCGGTCCATCCACCGCATAACTAGACAGATACGATGACAGTGTCGAAAAGATGCTGCTGTCCTTAGGATCATTTCGTTTGATCACGTTTCCTGGAGTAACCATCGGAATCGCTGGGACATCTAGTTTGTCTTGTAGTTCGGAGAAGTACGGAGATATGAGTGAATTGGCAAATAAGTTGAGCCATATGTGAATTATTTCGCGCCATCCTGATCGAACTAGATATTCGTTTCCTCGAACAACTCTAAAAAGCACGACCGTCGCTAGTTGGGCTTTGTAGTTTTTGCCGAATCTGACTGAAAGGTCGCTGACTGTGATACTGCTGCCATCAACCTGTATTTCAGTTGAGTCGGCACTACTTGTCGCCGATGGCTCAGCGGTCAACGTCGAAATCTTCGACAAACAAAGAATGATATGATCTAGCGCATCCGAAATGTTATATCGCGTAGCTATTCGCGCACAGTGATCGAACCCCGTAATCACACGCATGAAGACCATGTCATCTGTCGCTGAAGTGAACACGTATGCAAGAGTTGCCACAACCGGCTTCCAAGTTGCACGGAACATCTCTGCATCGTAAATACTTGTATCATCGCATACGAACAGTTCACCCGACGAGTTGGCTTTTTGAAGAAGCTCTTTCCAAGCGTAATCAAAGCCAGCTTGATTATTATGTTCTTCTGGCATGATAATCTCCTGATTCTTAATCGCGTTGTAGATGGCTTCCAAATATTCTGGAACGAAATCCTCATTATTGTTGACCTTCCTCAGATTGCGTTTGTACTGCTCTAATGTCATTCTGTTTCGAACTTGAGGATTGTAAAGATCGGTATTAAGCAGAATCACTGAATAACTGAGAACGAATGCGGCATCTTTGTTGGCCACTTCTTTGGGACCAAACTCACAATATCTCTCCGAAAACTTTTCAACAATTCGCTCAATTTGCTGAGCTTCTCCGGGCAATCTAAAACTCTCAAGTAACTCCCGCAACCCTGTATCAATTCGCTTGTCCGTAAAATCAAAGCTATCTATAAAGCAGTCCAGTATGTCCTTATTAGAAGGTTTAGCCAAGAATTCACCGAGTAGTTTCTTGCTGATTCGGGATGTGTTGCGCAGGAACGTTGAGATCGATTTTGGATTAGACGCGTCATCGATGATCCCATTCTCCACCAAAAACTGTATTCCATTCTTGGGATCATCATTAAATTTTGACGTGCCTTGGATGATTAATTGCTTTTTATCTCGTTGTTCCATAAGCTGCTTCACGGTTGGATAATTTGGCTTTATCTTCGGTGGCATATCAAGACGGTCGGCCAGGAAAGACACGTACGAAAGCAGCGCATCAAGACATAGAGGTGGAACATTAGGAGTTGACCACGCAGCGGCATCCGGAAAGGCGTTCTATGATCGTTAATCGTAAACAAACAGAGGAATAAGCAAAACACTTACCCTACTCAGTAAGCCGATCAGGTCTTCACATAAATCTGCCCTGTCGACATCGCAATCATAATTTACAAACAAGTCAACCATGAAACTTGGTATCCGAGTTAGACCGCTCAAGCACTCCACCATAGTCTCTCTAGCATCCGGACCCCGCTGCCCACCTTCCATACCCAACCTTTGCCGCTCCTTGACTGGCACCGGTGTACTCGTACCAGATGAACTTCCTGTTGTGACTGAGGACGATGATCTCAACAGAACCTTTGGCGTCAATGGCACGCCTTCATATAGTATTGGATCTATTCCTGGCTCCTTCGGAATATCAACAAGAAGATGAAGGCAGGAAATCATGTACGAGAGCAGAAGTTCCTGTTGAAGTTTGAGATGAGGTCGCAGTGTGTGTAAGATTGTAGAAGAAACACGAAGAGAAGTCTGCAATATTTGTGGTGAATCATATCTCAGTAATTGGAACAAATGGCGGCAAAGGTCATCGACAGCCAAACTCCGCAGCGACACATGAGTGGCAATCGTCAACCCTGAAACTTCAAAAGCGACATCAATAATTCTTAGAGCCATAACGCGCATCGTATCAGTATGCTGTCTATCGTGAGGGTCTAGGAGAGAAATAAGCACACGTAAAAGCTCTCGAACAGATGGTAAACCGTATGGTTTCAAATCAACGTTTGAATATGCATTGCCATCTGGCTTTTGACCAGCCGTTGGAGTGAACTCAGGTGTGGAAGGGTTCGGTGACTCCGGTCCTGGTGCGCTATTTGGCTCAGCAGTTGCTGGTTCGCCCATCTGAACGCTGCCGATATTGCCGCTGCTTGTACTGGTCATTGCCTCCAAAGTTGATGAATTCTCCTCGGGTTCAATTTGCTTCAGCAATTCGAACGCTCTCTGACACATTGTAACCATGGACATTTCAGCAGACCGTCGAAGCATCTCGCTTAATCGCATTTGGCAGCACATGCTCAGCCCAGTCTCCATCATTTCGCAGACACTTTCATCAGAAAGCAAGTCACCACCAATGCCACACATCATACATTCCATAAGTCTGAGGATACGAAGAAGAACCACCTCGTCCTGTGATGAGTCCGATGCTTCAAACCTACAGTGTGTGATAGCTGACGACAGTAATTGCATAGCCAGAGGTAGGCGTGGCGATGACGGCGAAATTATTCTGTACGAAAAGAACTTGGTAATGGCATTTAGTGCTAGGGACGTGATCGGTCCCGTGATAGACGACGATCGAATAACTTGCAGGAAAGGGTGGAAAAGCGACACTGTATCGAATGTAGAGATATCTGAAGATATAGTTATTGGTATGATCACTTCCTGTCTAATAAGTTGCGTAGTTTACTCACCTCGGCATTCAGCCAAGTCAACTCTCAATTTGGAGAATCCCGCCATGAGTGGATTGTCCTGTGCAATAGGATTAGCACCTAGACAAAAGACCAACCTCCACCAGGGCAAGCCGATCTCACCTGCGTAGTACGCGTCCTTTTCGTGCGCAATCCCAGTCTTGAAATTAAACTAATGTCCTCTCCTGCATCAGGCGCAGCGTCCGGCGGGCTACCGGTGCCGAGGATAGCTGACACACCGGACTGAGCCCATCGCGCATTCTTGCGCATTGCCGATGTAATCGTGATGCACTCATTTATTACCAGTGATATAGGGTTGATTGAAATGGAGCAAGAATGTGTAAGAGACGATGATCTAGGAGGAATTGATGGCGGTGACTGCGCCCTAGTAGCTGTTGCCGACGACTCCATAGAGCGATGGGCCTGATCTGTCGCGTAATGGTAGTCCTACCACTGAGCGATTATCTCACCTTTGAATGAAGAAAATATTTAGCTTGCGCTCCTAAGAATCACGCTTTCAATGCCGAAGAACCAAAGATGTGCCGTTGATGTTCGTGGCCGATAATGGGAATTGTAGCGACGTTGAACTTAGGAGCGGCTGGTGCTCTAATTTACGGCGAAATATCGACTGAACTCTAGCTCGTCGTCTTCCTGTAGCGGCAGCGAGAATTATCTACGTACTTGAATTGTCTACGGACGCGTATATACATTCGGAGACTGTCTTAATATAAGGAACAGTCTCTTCTATTTTATTTTCTACTTATAACTGGAGCTGTCTCACCGCATGGTCCGTTGATAGTGCCAGCTAAATTGAGACTTCAGCAGCCGCAGGTTAGATTTGGACATCTGTGAGCCAGTATACTAAGTATACATGCGCTAGGTGGAATGTACCACGTGCGGCAATATTTATTCAAGCTAACCAAAATAAGCACTCCACGACGGATATATTGGTTCGAACTGCCGCTATCACGTATGTCTATTTTTTTGCATTATCGTCCAGGGCACCTTGACAGACACATTCAAGATGGCTCTTGCTTTTGACAAAGTGCTTATTTTCGGCGATTCGATTACCCAGTATGCCTATAATCAAGATATTGGATTCTGTTTCGGTCCTGCCATGCAGAACAGTAAGTCAATGGTTCGATTACAGAACGACATAATGAAGTCTTCCGCTGACATGATTCAGTTTATTGTCGGAAGTTTGATGTCATTCAACGTGGCTTTGGTGGTTACAACTCCGACCATGCTGTGCTCATGGTGGATAAAATAATCGAGCAGGAAACGATGCCGACGTCCAAGATTAAGCTGATGGTACAAGCTATCAACCAACGAACGCAAGACACTCTGCTAACTACAGTTGACTAGGTTGTGTTTTTTGGCACCAATGACTCGGTAGTTCCTGGAGCCCCACAGCATGTTCCCATTCCCAGGTACAAAGACAACTTGCGAAAGATAGCGAGCAGCGCCGAGCAGGCAGGAGCCAGGATCGTTATCGTTGGACCGGGCCCGTACAACCACCACCAGGGAATAATCGGAAGAGAAGATCGTGCCATTGAACGCACGACTCTTCGGGCTCGCGAATACTGTGACGCTGCCATTGAGCTGGCTAAGGAATTGAATGTGGCAGTTGTTCCCATGTGGTATCTCATTATGGCAGATCTCGGCTGGAAGGAAGGCGACCCTGTATATGGTCTGGCCGAGCTTGCAGCACAAAACCCGCTGACATCCTACCTTAACGATGGTCAGTCTCCACCTGAATCTTTTACTTCATAATTACTGATTACGATTAGGATTGCATTATTCGGACAAGGCTTATACAGTGGAGTTCAATAACGTGATCAAAGCCATCAAAGCATTTTACCCAGAGCTGGACCCTGCCACCGTCAGTGAGAAGCTACCATCATGGGATAAGATTACGTCGCCAGATGTCTTGAGGGCCGCTTTAGAGTAGATAGTTGACGATAGAGGTTAGTTACCTATGTTGATACCAGCATATTTGATTTGCATGTATGGAGTGTTATGCTAGACTGCTATGCGTTGACAAACATTCTCTATCGAACGGCAATACTATTTGTCGTCACTTCTCACCGAAATCTGCCTATGCAGCTGTGTTTACTCACTATCGATTTCAACCACATAATCTACTGAAGATGCAGTACCGTCGAGCCTGTACAAGTCACACAATATGTGTAAATATGCTGGCTCAAGCACCACATATGTCTTCTCAGTTGATGGCATGTGCTTATTATAAAACGCTTGGCTATGACTAGAGATAGTTAAGGACTGGTGCCTAAAGGTTAGTCCGGACAATAGTACCATGCCATCACAACTTTGAAATAACACCACCAGTTTTGTGGCTATAAGGCTCAAACTAAAATTATCTACTACTTGTGCGGTGAAACCTCGATAAAGGTATTTTTTGACTTCCAAATTGAAAATTGGTGGAATGTTTGTTCAATGAAAAATGGGGGTACATTGGTCCTTAACTATGGGAAAAGAAAAATTTGGCCGTGACACATTACCCTACCTTGCCATGTATTACCCTCCGTTTCCTAATTAGGCTAGCGCAATTGTCTGAGGGATACTGTAGCGTTTGTCCGGTTCGATATGTGGCGCTTCATTGTTTTTGTGATATGTTCGGTTATTGTTCGCGTTGTTTTGCTTGTGTAATTAGCTTCGTGTAGCGATTATTCTGTGTTAACTATTCATCTCGTTCATAGTAATGCCCGCCAAGGTTAGGGCTACCAAAAATAGCCGCCAGCGAGATGAGTTTGTGCACGCTGTGGTTGTAAATAGAAGCTGGGCTAGCGGGAAGAAATGGATAGCTCGAAGACAGCCTGTCTTTCATCTCCCTAGACGAAACTTGCTGTCACAGAATGCACCATTCACGCATTCATAGACCAGGAAAGGGGCAGACTGGATCTAGCCTCAGCACTTCCTAGCTGGCTGCGCATTCAGGGTCCCTTGTTAATGTACTGAACCACTACCCTGGGACTTGTGCGATGTGTCGTGCCAACTGATTGGAGTCGGATCTAGCAAGAAACGATGCTGGTAGCGCTCAGAGACAGTTGTTGAATTGTGCCTGACCCATTTGACGCGGGCAGCCGTTAATAATAATGATGCGCCTGTTCTGAAGTTGGCGAGGTCAGGATCACTGTCGAGCGCCGGGTCCCGGGCTCGCCACTTGAGCCGCACTCTCCTTGTCTTATTTGCTCCTTAATTTTCAATGGCGGCCGAAACTGACATGACCGAGCGCCCACAAAACCCTGGGTGACCCCCCCGTAGACATTTTCGAGCTACTAGGTTCTCAACTTCACACATCTAGCCATCTCGTCTGTGAATCTGCTAATGCTCGTGCTACAGGGAGTCTCCAACTCATTTCCCATGCCAGACCCCAGGCTATTATTTCTGCTTTCTGTGCCTCTCATCTGACTATAAATATCTCCACCTGTTCCCGCTGTTGCTGATCTTCCTGCATCCTAGCACCGCTATTTTCTTTCCTGCTTTCGCACAGTCTCACATGGAAACCGTTCGCGGAAAGTGTAAGTCGAAATACGCGGAGCTGTATAGACTTCCAAATAACCTCTTGCATTCTAGATAAGCCTGAAGCTTCTTGCCCCTGCGGTGCAGTTGACCAGGAAGGTAATCTGGTTGAACACCAAAGGCCGACTCACAAACTGTGCCTTCGAAATGCCAAACGGATGAGGATGACTGAGCTGGTGCCAGGCGATCAAACCGAAAGGTTCGCCGTCAAAGTGAACATCAACAGCATGTTCATTTGCGACACAGAGTTTGGTCAGCGTTTCAAAGCTTGCATGCTGGAGGCCATTGATAGATATAACCACATTACTTTCCTGGCGTCCAAGCTTATAACCCTCCATGGTAA
>NW_027118156.1:0-53615 GCF_038497915.1 Lipomyces doorenjongii | reverse complement strand
TTCGTATCCGACGCCGGGGGATTGGCCGATATCGTATCCGACGCCGATAATCGGTCGAATAATATTCGCCAAGTCGAATATCGTCAACAGCCCTAATAGTGAGTTGGTAATTTCTATACCGTATATATTTATGATATTATGATATGAAGATACGCTGTACTTTTTCGATTGTTGTGGACAGACAACTCGAACATAATACCAGCAGGGAAACAGTCCGGGAAATAATCGCCGAGTACACACAACGCTGATTGAAACCAATTAAGATCTTGGTAGACTCCTTAGTGAAAGCCCTGAAATACCAGAGTCACGATTTGGTTAGTAATTATGACAAAACTACGAACACACCGAAGATCATTGTTAAACACCTACCTATGACAATATTCCCTTACTCTAAATTTACCACGACAATCCAGAGAATCTTTTTGAAAGAGTTCATTTCTTTCTCTTCCTTTTCATAGTCTTTCTGCTCATTCGATTTCTCTTTCTCAGCTTTAAGTCCCAATTTATTTATATCTTTGTTAATTTTTCTCAACTCTTTCTCCTGCTCTCGTCTAGCTTTTTCCACTTCCTTTATCCTTTTTCGTTCGTTGTTTTCTTTGCTTTTCTTCGCGATTTCCTTTTCAGCCTTGCGATTCACTTTATCTATTTCCTTATTTAATTGCGCATTCCCTTTTCATACTCTTTTGAGGATTTCTGATGCTCTCCAGGAATTTTCTTTAGAGCCTTTCCGCGGTCTTTCATAAGCTTATTCTCTGATATTTTCAGTTGCCGCTCAACCTGCTTATCGGATAATCTCGCAAGCACTGAAGCTTGTGGACCTGGTGGAGGGACTTGGAAAGTCAGCGAACTAACGTACCCATCCAATGCAGCCAGTCGCCTTTCGTTCACAGGTTGATCTTTATTGACGTGGCTCAACGGAGCAAAGAATGGTACTTCAGAAGATAATCCAAGCATTTTACTCAGCGCCGAGGTGTCACAATTCAACTCTCAATCGTCGGGGCGCAAACAGCTCCCTGTTTGCCTGTTTCATGAAGCTTTCGGTTCTGCAATTGCTCACGGCATATACTCCAACCTTAGCCACTGCTTGGGTAGCAGCACCAGCAATCTGAAACGAGACACTGGGCACAAGCCCAAGGACACTTCCAACAAGACCCAGCACCTGAAGAGGAGGATTGGCTGTTGACGACGTTAAGCTTGTCGACAAACTCAAGAAATTCCTCACAACATATCCCATGAGATTCCAACTCCCGAGAATAAGCCCTGCAAAATGGTACACCGACGCCGCTCATCATTTGCGACAAAACTATTGGCTTCCTTAAAGGTGGGATAGTATCAAGCGACGGTGGACTGCGAACATGAACATGCAATGCTTCAGCAATAGATTCGCCGTCATCAGAAGTACCAGACCGATCGTATTGAGAGGACAATGCATCAGATTCATCGCTCGATCCTCTTACGGCATTCAAACACTGGTTTGTCGATCTGGTAACGTCATCAGAAAAATCCCTCCGTTTCGAGAACCCGTCACGTTCGCTATTGGCTTGCTGACTGGGTCCTACCGCAATACTAGTGGGACCGTAAGTGTATGAATTCTGTGCAGGAGCTTCATGGTACCCCGATACTGGAGGCAAATTTTATAATGCTGGCCTCACTAGTTCCATAAGTAATACTGGGATCGCGCGCATATCTGGAGTGAGCGTAGGAACTCTGATATTCTCGTGGGTAGAAAGAGCTATGTGCTTCGTCGTGCAGATATCTGTCAGCAGCTGAAACTACATAGTACTGTCTACGGCCATTATATATATCCTCATAAGGCGGAGGGTTCTCGTTAAGGACTGCTTCATTGAATCAGTCTGATCTCTAAGAGACAAAATCTTAAAACAATGGCGTATATTAGAGGCCCTACATATATTAAATACTCTTCGAGTTGAAAATAGAGTTAGTCGTATCAGGCACACTTAGAAACGATTTCGAATTTGTCCCTCGGATTTCAGTCTCGCATTTCAGTCTCGGATTTGAGGGATTTGTAATGGAGGAATATTGGGACCCGACAATGCCATCATAATATGGACCCTAAACCCAACGACTAAGGAACCTCCAGCGCAGTAAGACGAGTCCACCATAGACTGGGACACTATTCATAATATTGCCAGTGCTAAGGCTTGGATTTGCTGCGCGGAAGGCCGCAAAGGTTGTTGAAGTTTAGGAGTTTTGCCGCTGGACAAAAATAATAGTGGGGGCCGCAAAGATTGGTATCTTCCGGTGTAGATTTTGTGGGGGTAACTTCGGCAATGCGAATCTTCTTCCTCGGATTCGTTAGACTTAGCCTAGATTGTTTCTACTTAGATGCCATATTGGGGTAGTAATGACAATTAAAATTTACAATGGATAATTTTAAGGCATTCATTAGCGAGAAAATGAGGAAATGAAATGTTTATTCCCATTTAGGACGTATGACAGAGATTGAATTCTGTGCAAATCTTATTTCCTTTAAGTTGGGGGTAGTACACATTATTATGGTGAGCGCCAATTTGCCCGGGCCTTTGTACGTGCTATTTCCTGTCTCTATTGTATGGAAACATGTCTCTATGATTTGTATGACCCGCATCGTGTCCTGTCTCTGCTGCGAAATACGCGACATCGAACTGGGTGCTCACACGGCGCAGTAACACATCCGATCGGAATGCATCTTGCTCTGTCTACAGCAGTTTCGCTGTTAGAAGACTGGGATACTCTTCCGGGCGGTCTCGTGCAGTTTTATGTCCGGTTGGCAATATCCCTGTTTATTAACCCTTTACGCAATACCATTTCGTCTACCAAACTGCTAATTTCATCATCCACGTCTGATTGACACTGGGACAGGGAATGACGGCAGCGATCTTGGGGTTGCCCACCATACAATACCCCATGCCTGATAAATATTATTCGCGCGAGCGACCTACCCGACGGTGTCACTGGAGTAAATGAATCTCGTTTGCGATTGTACTCTTCTCTGTGCCGATGACTATTATCGTCTCAACTCCACCACCGAACATTTAAACCTAATGGCTCAAGAGTCCGAGCACTTCTGATGGGGCATGCACTGACGAACGCTTCTCTTTTGGAACTCTCACTCATTTTGTGTTGATGCCACTCCACTGGCTGATCTCTGTGGGCCTGTCGTCCGCTCATCACGCGAATAAATGAGACAGCATGTGGTGTAGTACACTCTAAGACTATTATGTCGACGAATAGCCGAGATATGCAGGTAAACCCAGAGAATGAACCCAGAAAGCCCTCTGCAGTAGTGTCGCTCTGCTGTAGACGCATGTCAACCATACCTTATTGCTCAAGGGTCCGGCTAAAATCGTGTGCTGTAGTAGAACGTCGAGATCTAGATGTCACTATTCTACAGCTCAATTACATGACTCGATTAAAAGCTAATAGGAATCTAGATGCTTCCTAAATGCGAGATTGAATAGATAGATATTAGCGGTGGTCTCTATCGCATGCCAGACCAGTTCTAAAGTATATTAGCAGCGACATAATTCCTTGAGACTGCATTTCGTTGTCCATATGCCCACGGCATATATCGCTCACATCACTGCTAGAGATAAGGATTCACCAACAGTCAAAACACGGAGAAAGATGAGAAGTCAGCAAATATGACTAACATTTCCTGCCGGAGGCTCGATTATTGTTTGCTCAATTGTTCTCCTCTTAGCGTGTGACTGATCCAATTGTCGAATACAGGTAACGAATGTGGAATTGGCGAGATTGGAGTAGCGGGATTTTCCGGCATTCCGGCGCCTCATTTGTTGTGTACGCAACGACCAACTCTTATTCTTATCGCGCATATTTCGGCTCCACTTAAATCCGTAACGCCGCAGTAAACTATTCCGCTACGATCTCCGACCATTTGTTCAACATCTCTGTCTATGTATTCGTTGGTTAAGACTTACTGGAAATAGACGTTATCTGACTTTCCTCATTTTCACAAATTAGTTTCTGACGGATTGGGTTTTCGTTATCTATTGTAGTTCAACACAGTGTCGCATTCACACCACAGCCACTAATGATTATGCGCATGCCAGTCAATGTCCCGGGACCCAATATAGGCTGACTTTATCGCAACACGCATTTACAGACACCATCAGCTAATAGTTTAAATTAATTATCCTGTATTTGCGGCAGGAGCAAAAAATTACGCGCTCCTTCTGCTGCCCTGGGACAAGTGCAGTGACTTTCAATATGGACTAGTAGCCTTGGCGAACGCCGCAACACCAAGGAACCAAGACTGGGGCGCGTCCCTCACAAGACCATATACAATGGTGTGTACATTGCTGCCTGTACTTTTAAACTTAGTTCTTATCGTGATTTGTCCGTATCACTCATTCACAATCTTGCCAAAGACGATTGGCGGCCGGTACTTCTGGCTGCATGGACTAGGCCATGCTAATTACGTGGGTACTTTAGACTACGCTAAAATTTTTATTCATCCAAAGTCGCGATTTGTTGTGACATCGTTATCGACTCCTATACCGCCGCAAATGTCATATTCCATGCCAAATTGCGAACATGATCTGCTTTCTGTACTGGCTTATCTTTCTGATCACTGCCGACTGCGCAATTAGATTACAACTGGCAGTACTGTGATGGTGCATCGGTAGTGGTTGACACTGCTGTTTCAATCTCAACGGCACGACATTACGTATTCCAGACGCCACTGCGCCTCTTAATGCGTTTCCGAAATTTGGATCTACTGCAAAACAATATGCCGGGAATTCGGTAACTGATCGGAAGTCCTTATCTGAGCTCTCTCTGCAGCACACTGCGTTAACGCACTGTGTTCTGTATAAAGTTGCGGTCCCTGCCAAGGTAATCTGAAATTTAATGCTGAGTCGCCTATGCACGCCTTGTCTCTTGTCCTTCAAATATGGGAATCATACGCTGGATCAAGGGCTCAGTTAACCCTGTACCGCGGGAACTGAAATACACCAACGACGAAGTCCAGGAAAAGTTCCGTGTCTTCCTCGATGACGAAGGATACCAACCCAATGCCTTTAGACGGTTCCTCGCACAGTTCTGGGATAGTTTTGAAAAGCCCCCGCGGTACCGATGGTATTTGCATAAGTTAGATGCGAACGTGATGTTTTATTTCTTGTTGTCATTTTTTATCAAGACGTTGGACAACACGAATATCAGTATGCTGTGGTTCTTGGTAGAGTTGGCTAGGTAAGACTGACAGGATATAGGCAACGCTTATGTTAGTGGCATGCAGAAAGACGTGAGTATTTCATTCAAGATTGCAGGTACAAACTCTAACGATCTCAGCTCGCGCTAAATGGGCAGCAGCGAAACCTGTTCAACACTGTGTTTTACATCGGCTATATCCTCGGCTCCATTCCGTCACAATTTTTGATCAATAAAATTCGTCCGTCGGTATGGCTACCTTGCTGTGAGGTTGCCTGGTCTGCGTTGGTGATGTGCATTGCTACCGCTCAGAGTGCAAGGCCGGTACGTATTCTTTTCATAATAGGGAAGTTAAATAACCAAGGAATAGATCTACATTCTTCGCTTCTTTATTGGCCTCTGCGAGTCAACGACATATCCTGCTACTGCAATGCTATTAGGAAGCTGGTACCGCCCAGAGGAACTCGCAAAGCGCATGTCAGTCTATGATCTCGCGTCGGCGCTCGCATCAATGTGCTCTGGATTCATCCAAGCAGGCGTGTACACGTCTATGAACGGTCTAGGCGGCATTGCGGGGTGGCGCTGGCTTTTCATCGTCGACGGCATCATCGGCTTGCCGATATGCTTCCTAGGATTCTACTCCATTCCTGACTTTCCCAACACTACCCGTGTGCCTTGGTTATCCGATCTCGAAAAGGACTTCAGCGTGTTGAGAATGGCGGAACTAGGCCAAAAGTCCACACGGAAACTTACACTCCGTCGGTTCCTATCATTTTTTAAGAACTGGCGGATCTACGGGTTCAACTGGCCATATATCCTGTTCAACGTCAGTGGCACTTACTCGTACTTCAATCTTTGGCTACAATCACTGCATAAGTACTCCGTTCAGCAGATCAACTTGATCCCCACAGCGGGGTACGGCATGGCGATCTTTACGTGTTATCTCTCTGCGAATATATCTGACCGCATGGGTCTCCGCTGGCCCATGCTGCTCGTCGCTGTATTTTTCAACTTCTTCGGCAATTTACTCCTCGCGATCTGGGACATCCCATTCGGTCTCAAATATGCGGCCTTCTTCTTCCCAGAAATCGGATACCCTGTCTGGGCGCTTATTCTCACGTGGGCTTCCGAAGCGTTCCAAGACGATCCGGAATTGAGGGGCATGTTATCGGCCGTCGGTAACACTATTTCGTACGCCATCTCCGCATGGCTTCCGCTGCTCGCGTTCCCGACACCGGAGGCTCCGCATTATGTCTGGGGATACCATTTAATGTGTGCTCTAAGCTTTTTATCCGGAATTGGAGTTTTGTTTTTCGTCGTGATGGAGAAACGGGAGAAGAAGATGATGGGACGGGTATTTAATAAGTATGGACTGGCGGTTGATCCGGATGATTTAATGGATCTGCAAATGCCGGAGTCGGTCGTGGATTTGGTGCGCGAGGAGAAGCTTGCTGAGGTCGACGCGGAGAAGGGAAAAGGTGTTGAGGTCTCTGTTAGGGTAGTGTAGCTGATGTCTGGGATAATTTACATGTAAGGTGATGTTTTACTCTAGATCCAACTGAATTGTTAATGACTTTCGATAAGGTCTAAAACAGAGTCCTCATAAGGATTAAATGAGAACTCGGTAACTTCTCAGTAGCTGGATGATTCCAATCGTGTTATAGAGTTTTCCAGGAGGCGCTTTTTCCTCTTCCTTGCCCTGTCGCGACTAGTCGGGGGCTCGCTTGACCCGTAATTACAATCCCAACGGCCACTGAGACTGAGTGCACGACCAGTATTCGACAATGGTTTGTTGCAATCCCCGAAACAATGTACATTTTATAGTTCATGATCATTTCATTGTCTTAATCGTTACTTAAAAACATGCTTAGCGTTCTCCTATACGTTGACTGTTAGCTTTGCTATGAATCAGTTATCACAGAAGAAGTCGTGGTCGGATTGGATGTGTGAGGTAGTAGCGTATATTAATTTTAATTAGTAAAACACAGTCCACTCCTCCTCACCAGACAGTAGCCGCCACAGAATGGCGTATATCCCATATAAAACCCACATCGTCATGACAGCGAGCATAACCCCGACATTCGACAGTACCAACAGAGAGAGCAAAACCGGAACAGACAGAATATTCATGACAGTATTCAAAACCTCATCAGCAAGATAGTTGATTAAACCAGGTGGTATCAAAGTGGCCAATGAATAGCCATTAACACGAGGAGATAAAGCAAGCGCGTTAAAATGTGTTTCCGGCGAGGTTGTATCCGATTTTATTGGGCGTGAAGGGACGAAAAAGGATTTGAAGCCAACAGATTGCGCCACGAGTTGCCTCCGCCTTGACCCTCGCTACCGCTTCCTCAGGTGAATCGCCTAGACCCATGAAGTATCCGACTATGCCTGCGGCGATCGGACTCGCCATGGATGTGCCGGAATACGCGATCGTGCCGTCATCGGAATTGAGTAAGCTCAGGACGTGCACGCCGCTCGTGAAGAGGTCTACACAGTGGCCCCAGTTACTGAAGGGGGCGATCGAGTCATCTTCGTCATCTAATGCGCCCACGGTGAGTGCTTCGCGGGAACTAGCGGGCGAGAAAGCGCATGCTGGCAGAGCGTCATTTCCCGCGGCAACTACTACTGCCAATCCCGACTGCACGGCGGAAGTGATCGCGGAGTTGAGAATGGGATTGTACATGGCTCCTAGCGATAAATTTGCGACGCCTTTCCTGCCGCTCGAGATGCGGGAGTTGGCTGCATAGTCCAGTCCTGCGATCACATTTGACAAACTACCGCCACCTGTCGCGCCGAGGACTTTGACTTCAATCAACGTGATTTTTTTCGCGACACCATATGTCTTTGATCCAATCAGCCCGGCCACATGCGTCCCATGGCCGTTCGAATCGCCAGATCCCTCGCCTGTATAGTCGGCGCCTTTAATCGCACGCCCTTCAAAATCGGGATGTGACATATAAATACCGGTGTCAAGTACATACGCATCAATGCCTTCCCCAGCACTGGCATCGTATTCGTAAGTCAGTGCTTCAGTTGTCCCGAGTGCTGGTCGCTGGCATATTCGCGCGAGATGGCGAGGCGCGCCAGTTTGAGTTACCACGTTCGCGCGTAATACTATATCCGGGGATATGTTCTCGACCTAGCGAGAGATATCAGCATCGTACAACATCATACACGCGATTGGGGGCATACCAATGGCTCTACCCCAAGAGTGTTGACGAACTCCTCATCAAAATCCGCCGCGATGGCTCTAAAACCACCGAAGGAGTATGTCCTGATTAATTTGCTTTTAATGAAAGGGTGCCCATCTAGATATGAGGAGATGTTGGTGTCAGGGGAGAGTTGGATTAGGTATGTCCCTGACACAAAAGAAATCAGGGACATGGCCGAGAGCGCAGTGAGAAACAGATGCATTGCAGATGTAAAGGATCAATATATTCCTGGCTGCGATTTGCTGTGCAAAAAAAATACAGGTACCGTGGATTCTATAGTAAATATACTGATGTAGTCGGGTGGCATGGCTGCATGAGAATAGTCATTGTTAGGGTCTAGTCATTAAGAGGACTGTTTAGATCGATGTTAACAACCAGACGCGCATGCTGATTGCCGGCCCCGGGTGTGTCAGTTACCCGGACAAAGTCGCTTCGCACACAAATTTAGGTGGTCAACTGGGATTCACGTAGAATAAGTGAAGCTCCCGAGCAAAATTTTACTCGCTAATAATTTGGATCGGACTTAGGTCACCTTCAAATTCTTTACTGCTCTGCAATCGAAAATATTCTGCGGAAGTATGGGAAAGCGCGTTTGCAGCTGACGGAAATGCTAAATCTTGCCAATGCAACAATTCAGAAACGTGGCCCAGAGAATAAGTTTGAGACTCAATTGCTAGAGACGACTGAATTTTGCTGAGAATATGCCGCGGAAGAAGCCCCGGAGGAACTACCTCACGAAACCAGAAAAGCTTAGACGTAGATATTTCATTGAGATGCCGATAGGACAGAACCGGTACACTTTCTCCATGGAACAATCATTTACGTACGCAGGATCGAAAGCGAATGACAGTTACAGATAACACTGATAGCAGTCGCACCCAGGCACGACGAACAAAGTTGTCGCATGTGTAGATGTACATAATGACAGCAATTTCGATGATCTTCGATGCACGCCATAGCAGAAGTGGCCTGCCTAAAATCATCTAGTAGCGAATGACACCAGCGTAAAGTAAATAACTGTTTCGGTATACACACTATCTGGCACGGCGCTGTGAACTATTAATATGTATATTTATATTGGTTAAGCATATCGAGGGAATTGTATGCGAGGAACCTTGTGGATGTCCAGAATACGGATCATACAAGATGCGAGGCAGCAGCAACTATTCTGGGGAATTACTAGTGACAGACCAAACCCCCCACCTTTTAGTGTGGCCTAATCCGCGGGGGGTCCCACCCAGAATGTAGGCACGCCCTTACCCACAGCATATGTGTGATTCTGTAGCAGATAAGTAGATAGGCTGTACATTGCTACACCGGGACTAATCCGTTGCATTGTAAATGTCAACGATTATTACACTTGCCGACATGAATACTCAATTCGCACGTCGTTATATTGTATATCGAACTATTCCGTTTCCGATTTGCGCCATTATGTGACCAGGAAGCTCTGTGCTCCATCACTTTTTGATATCCCTGACAAGAAATTGCCGTACTTTTTGAAAACTATGTTGCATTCTTCTCGGATTAACGATCATTGGTAGCTGACAAGTAAAGAACTGCACATTGGCTAGACCATTACTCGAGTCAGATTTGATATCTCCCATAACCACCTAAATATCAGGAACAGCTTTCCGATGTGCAGATTGAGTTCCGCACCAATGCTGCTAGTAGGACAAAATCGCACGGGGAGATTTTGCAGACTGTTGTGGTTGAAGAAGTACTATAGCAAGGCGCATTTGATGAATGTGATCTCTGTTTTATCATACCCATGTTGCTAAATAATTAAGTTTTGACCGCAAACGTTGATAGCGATAGAATTTTCGACGGTGGGTTGCGTCTTCCGCACAAAACGCAATTGCCCCGAGGATGCTAGCCCAATACAGAATATTCCACAGCGCAATCTTTGCCTTGTCCCATCTTGGCCCCGGACTCTTATTTTACTCATTCGCCCCTTGCCCGGCGCTGTCTACTCTTTCTTTCTTTATCCACTCGGCGCATTTCTTTCTCTGTTCTCCTGCCATGACCGCCGACAGCAAGACTGCCAGTATTCAGGCGCCCGTAGAGCTCAGGTTCACATCTCAGATGCCAGCAGAGAAGGAAACAGATGACGGACAATACTACGCAGATGTCATTGCACGTGAGATTGCAAACGGCGTCGACATCGAGGACGGACAGCCAAACCCCTTCGTATTCCTGCTCACCATCCTTGTCTCCTTCTCCGGCTTTCTCTTCGGCTATGACACGGGGTACGTCTCGGGCGCGCTAGTCGCCATTGGCACCGACTTAGGTAGAGAAATTACTTCGTCCGATAAAGAGTTCATCACATCCGCGACGTCACTTGGTGCCTTACTCGGCGGTATTATTGCTGGCACCCTTGCTGACGTCTTGGGCCGGAAATGGGTCACAATCGGCGCGAACACGTTGTTTATTGTTGGTGCCGCTCTCCAAACAGGTGCACATACAGTCTGGACAATGATTGGCGGTCGCTTCATTATGGGATGGGGAGTCGGCATTGCATCACTTATCGCGCCGCTGTATATTTCCGAAATGGCTCCCTCGCGCTTCCGTGGTCGTCTCGTCATACTCAATGTGCTTGCCATCACAGGCGGTCAGGTCATTGCTTATGCTATTGGTGCGGGTCTTGAGGGCCTTCAAAACGGCTGGCGTCTACTCGTGGGTCTCGGCATCATCCCCGCAGTCGCGCAGATGATAATGTTCATATACATGCCCGAGACCCCGCGGTACCTCGTCCGACGTGGCCAGATTGAGAAGGCCCGTCACGTTGTCCGATGGATATACAGCTCGCGCAACGGTGAAGTTGACGAAGAAGTCGTCGTCAAGAAGGTTAAGCTTCTCGAGATCTATAACAACGACCAGCATCCCGAGTGGTCCGGCTACAATCGGTTCAAGTATGCACTCAAGCAGCTTTATTGCGTACCCGGCCATTTCCGCGCTTTGGTTGTCGCTTGCGGTTTGCAGGGTATCCAGCAGCTTTGCGGTTTCAACTCGCTCATGTATTTCTCCGCCACTATCTTCCAAGTTGTCGGCTTCAACAAACCGACAGCTGTCTCGCTCATCGTCGCTGGCACAAACATGGCGTTCACTATTCTCGCTTTCCTGCTTATCGACATCGTCGGCCGTCGCCGCATTCTTCTCTGCACAGTTTGGGGCATGTCCGCGGCGCTCGTACTCAACGCCATCGCATTCCATTTTCTTCCACCCAACGCAACTCAGTCAGACCCATGGGCAATCGTCATCCTGATAGCGATGATGCTCTACGTTGCCTTCTACGCCGCCGGAATTGGCAACGTCCCATGGCAGCAATCAGAGCTCTTCCCGATGCATGTCCGCGGTCTGGGCACTTCAATGGCGACAGCAACAAACTGGGGTGGAAATTTGATTATCGGCTCCACGTTCTTGACTATGATGAATCGGATCACGCCGTCAGGCACGTTTGGATTCTACGCTAGCCTGTGTCTACTCGGGGAGGTGTTTGTTTATTTCTGTTACCCCGAGACGTCATGCCTCACACTGGAAGACATCCAGGGCGTGTTGAAGGATGGATTCAATATCAAGCGGTCTAATCAAATGAGCCAGGAAGCCAAGATCAAACACCGTGCATCTACCCGTGAGGTAGTTAGCGATTCCGAAGTTTAGAATTCATGTATTAATAGTCTTTTTTTCATTTTCTAGAACTATGAGTAAGGTGCATGTGATGGCGCTAAGTGAATCGCTTTTTTTTTAGTTTGGGAATACACGATTAATTGGATAACTAATCGTTAATTTCGTTAATTTTTGCATCAAGTAGTTAGTGCAAATGATCGTGTGGAAAGAATCTGAAAATTGCAAAATCGCATAGAAACGATTATAGATATGTTAGACTATGACTACGATTATTTGTGTATAGTATTTTATTGAATAGATTAATATTGCTGTAATATTAGATGTCATTATATTGGGTTGATGAGTGTGGATGATCTGATTGTTGTGGCACGATACACACCAACGTATATCTCGTCCCGTTCTCTCGACTGCCCAAGCTTCAAATCGACTCGGCGCCACAATAAGCCCGAGCACCACAGTGACCGTCGTCTACAATTCCTCTTACGTCCTCTTCTCGCGTTTTGGAAATGGCAGAGTCCTTGTCTAAAATCACCGCAATTTTCGAGACAGCGAAAGAATTGACCATGGAAGCGGCTGCGTCGGCTCGTACTGCGACCGCAAGTTTAGGAGAGGATGGAGTGTTTAGACAGCGTGATGTCCAGCGGTATTTGAATTCGCGGCACGAGAAGGAAAAGTTGGTCGGTATGAAGGCTATTGCAACTGTGAGTAATTTTATAGACGTGAGAAGGATTTGTGTGAGCGGGTGATAGCTAATTGGGTAGATGATGTCGAAAGGACAGGATGTTACCGAGTATTTCCCCGACGTGGTCAAGAACTCGGCCGCACAGACACTCGAAGTGAGAAAATTGGTATACATCTACCTCCTCCGATATGGCCAGCAGGAATCCGATCTCGCGCTTCTCTCAATCAACGCAATTCAGAAGTCGTTGGGTGACCAGAACCCTCAGATTCGAGCGATGGCAATCAAGGTGCTATCTGGTATTAAAGTGCCCAGTATCGCGCCGGTTATATTATTAGGTATTAGAAAATCAATAGTTGACATGTCGGCCATTGTACGTCGTGCGGCAGCGGTAGCAATCGGCAAATGTTTTGAGCTTGACAAATCAAATCTCGAGACACTTGTCGGCTACCTCGCTACCTTACTTGCAGACAAGAGTTTCTATGTCGTGGGGAGTGCGGTGCAGACTTTCGTGAATATTTGTCCGGATAGATTGGACATGCTTCACACGAACTATAGACGATATTGTAATATGCTTGCCGATATCGAGGAGTGGGGACAAGTCTGCGTGCTGGACATGTTGACGCGGTATGTCCGTGTATATGTCCCTAAAGGCAGCATGGTCAAGAAACAAAAAGACGAGTTTTATTCCGACGATGAGGAAAGCGCCAAAGAAGCGGAGGAGCAGCAAGAAGACTTTGTGATTGATCCGGACTTGGAAATGCTGCTGGCGGCTGCGAAGCCATTGTTGCAGAGCCGAAATAGTGCTGTTGTCCTTGCCACGGTGAATCTGTTTAATGCGCTCGTGCCAGAAGCCGATTTGTCGTTCTTGGGACCGCCGCTGGTCAGACTGCTCTCCAGACCGTCGGAAATTCAGTACGTCGTGCTCTCCAACATCGCAGTTCTCGCGATTCAAAATAATGTACGGTCTCCATATTTGCAGTTTACTTATATCTCGTTAACCGATTCGCATAGGAACTGTTCGCACCATATCTGAAATACTTTTACGTCTTCCCGTCGGACACTCCCGAAATCGCGAAACTCAAAATCGAAGGTCTGACTCTCTCATGTTCCGAATCGACCGTCTCTGAAGTCCTGTCCGAACTCCAATACTACGCAACCTCAGTCGACAAACTCCTCGTCGCAGAAGCCGTCCGCGCGATCGGCCGGTGCGCTCAAATTTCGAATGAAATCGCGCGACGATGTTTACGATGGTTGCTTAAACAGATTCATTCAACTGATCATACTCTTGTTGGCGAGAGTTTGACAGTGATTAGGTACATTATTCAATTATCGCCCAAAGACCACATCAAAACTGTCGCTAAACTCGCCGTGGCGCTTGACAGTGCCACCGTGTCACTTGCGAGGGCGAGTATTATTTGGCTTGTTGGCGAATTTGCCGGAATTGCACGGTATATTGCTCCGGATGTGTTACGCAAATGCGCCAAAAACTTCGCGGATGAGGACAAGAATACGAAATTGCAGATTGTACTTTTGGCGGCGAAGTTGTATTCGTACTATATTGAGGAGAAACCGGTGCAGGAAGACCAGGAGCAGGAGGACCAACAACTTGAGCCAACGATTCGGCCGCCTGCTGACCCTATGGATTTATTGTTCGATTACATCATGCTTTTGGCACGGTACGACACGTCTTACGATTTACGCGATCGTGCGAGATTGTATAAATCAGTTCTCTCGAGTCAGTCGTCCGCGCCCATTGCGAAATTGTTACTGCAAGCACCGAAACCATCTCCTCATGCGCCGTCGCCGAGTCAGGGGAAGGAGAAATTTTTGATTGGAAGTTCTGGGTTGGTGTGTGCGCATATAAGTGATGCACGGTCATTACCTCCGTGGAGTAGTGACACCCCGGATGCGAGTATTAGGGATGAAATCAAAAGTGAGGAAACACCTGTTTTCGCTTCGCTGCCGAAGAAGGTCAAGCCGAAGGCGAAGAAGGGAAAGAAGGAAATCAAGAAGAAGAAGGTAGTGGTTGAAAAACTTAAACAAGTGAAGCCGAAGAGTGTGAAGAAGGCGGAGGAGGATTATCATACTACTTTGGACGAATTTTTTGGCGAGCCTGCTGCGACTTCCGCGCCTGTGATGGTGGTGGAGGAGGAGGAGGATTCGGAACAGCAGGAGGAGGAAGAGGAGGAGGATTCGGAACAGGAGGAGGAGGATAGCGAGAGTGAGGTTGAAATTATTGTTGAGGTTAGTGATGATAGCGAGGAAGAAGATGGCGAGGACGATAGCGAAGACGAAATCAGTGAGGAGGATGATGAGAATGAAGAAGGAGGAGGTGGCGAAGAAGAAGGCAGCGAGAGCGGGAGCGATGATCAAGGCGAAACGGAAGACGAAAGCGATGATGCTGCTGCCCGGGGATTGTTAAGTGGCCAATAGTTCTGTATAAACTCAATGATCTAGATTTTGCATTAATTTGTTTGCTTGTTTATGTAGAATTGGGTCCAGTGTCCGGGGCAATTGAGTTCAACGCGGCCCACCAGCCTCACAATCAACGCCTCCGTAGCTTTACGTCAGATGGGTCACCCTATGAGCCCACATTGTTCACCCGTGAATCGGTTTCGTGAACTAAGTAGGTTTAGAAACTCTTTAGACAACTGAATAAGTAACTTTCACTTTGTGGTACGTTGTCTTTCTCCACATGGTATATGAGGTCAAACGGCGTGACGGAACGAGGGCATATTTGTTGGATGATTTAGCTGTTCGTAGTACCCTCCTTTACAGACTTATTGACTGTTGCTAGACGAAGTAGCATTATTTTACCACTGTTACATTCAGCATATTATGACCAATGCGAAGAAGATCGTTGTCATCGGGTGCGTTATGCCATTTCTATTCTGCTTAATCTCGGAACAAATAATTGATAACTTTCAGCGCCGGAGTAGCTGGCTTGACGTCCGCGTTACAACTATCCAAGAAAGGCTATGACGTGACAATTGTAGCGAAATTCATGCCCGGTGACTACGACATCGAGTACACAAGTCCGTGGGCAGGCGCCAATTGGATGAGTATGCATCCTTTGTTTAGAATAAATATCTATTTGTTGGGACGGGCAGCTAACTGGTGCAGGTTTTGTGAAAGACAACCAGCGATTAGCGAATTATGATCGGATCACCTACGGCGTTTTTCAGAGGCTTGTGAAGGAATGCCCTGATGCTGGTATCTGGGTGAGTCATATAAATGCCGAAAAGACCAGCACCTTTGTACTAATGGGGACAGCCACAACGATGTATTACATATGTTCGGCCAGAGGATCTAGATAAACAGAGCGATCTCCTTGGTGGCTTACTCGACGCGCGTCCATGGTTCGCTGATCTCGTCGCAAACGTACGTCCTTCGACCCTGATTAATGATTACCAACCATCTAATCACTGAATGCAGTTTACGATGCTGGACCCGTCAGCCCTTCCAAAAGGATACTGCCAAGGCATAGCGTATGACTCCGTCTGTATAAACGTACAAGTTTACCTACCATGGCTACAGTCTCAATGTTTCGCCAATGGTGTCAAACTCAATGTCATCACACTCAAACACATTAAAGAGGCAGTCGACCTCCATGCATCAGGCAATAAAGCCGATCTAATTGTCAACTGTACGGGTCTACTGGCGTCTAAACTAGGAGGCGTGATGGACTCGAAAATATATCCCGGCCGTGGTCAAACCGTTCTTGTGCGCAATCATGCACCAGCAATGTATAACGTTAGCGGGACGGCGGACGGCGAAGACGAATTGACGTATATTATGTCTCGGCCTGGCGGCGGCACCATTCTAGGCGGATGTTATCAGAAGGGGAACTGGAACGGGACTGTTGATCCGAATCTCGCGGAGCGGATTATTAGGCGATCGTTGCAGTTGTGTCCGGAGCTTGAAAAGGACTTTCCGCTGGATATTGTAAGGCATAATGTTGGTTTGAGACCGTCGCGTGAGGGTGGGCCTCGTGTTGAATTGGAGGATTTGGTCGGGGTGGGTAAGGTTGTGCATAACTATGGTGCTGGCGGGGCTGGGTATCAGTCGTCTTATGGGATGGCGGATCACGTTGTCGAACTTGTCGAGCTTGCGTTTAAGGAGTAATAGATGTGATAGAATTTATTGTCTATAGTTCTGTATAGTGCCAAGTGTTTCCCTGCCAAATATGTCATTATATGCTTTCCTGATCCCTTAAGCTGCAATATGTTCATCACAACTTCGCTTTGAAGATTGCCGCAGCAGCAGCAGCAGCCTGTGGGCTTGGCCCTAGAATGGCGTCCAGCTGAGAAGTGTTGACCTATAGCACTTAGCACAACTCTCAGAAATTAGGACACTATGAACTCACGTATTGAGGGCCAAGCTGATCAATAGTAATGGCACCAAGCAGTCTCATCGCAGTTGCAATCTCCTCCCGCAGTATCTGAATAACTCTTGAAACGCCTGCCTCGCCAAATCCTCCAGCCAATGACATCAGCGCAGGTCGCCCAATGCCGACTTGTGTTGCGCCGAGACACAGCGCCTTGACGACGTCCGTGCCTCGTCTGATTCCTCCATCTATGTAAACCTCGAGACTTTGGAAGACATCTGGAGCGTACGTCCGGAGCTCTTCTAGTATCAGTAATGGTGGCGACGAACCTTCTAGTGCTCGACCTCCATGATTGGATAACAGCACGGCGTCAACCAATGCCTTCCCGGTCGTCTTATCTACTTGCTGTGTAGCAAGAACAACGTCCTCAACGGTCTGGAGACCTTTCAGGACAATCTTGATATCATCTGGGAGCTGCTTCCTCAGCCAATTCAAATCATCCCAAACTAAATCTCCTGCAGTGCCCTGAAACAGAGCACGTCCAACACCACCCTCGGTGCCCTTTCCTCTGCCAGAATTAGCAGACAAAGCTTCACCGTCGTCAACATGTCCACTGGCTCTCGCTTCCTCCCTCGCGAGCCGCTCATCCATCTCCCGCTTTCCAGGTGTCGGCGCGTCAAGAGTCAGCACAACGGCTTTGCACCCCGCTTTAACCACATCCCGCAATTGCTTCTCGCTTCTCGCCCGCTCATTCTGAACATATAACTGGAAGGCAAATGGCTGCTCGTTACTAACCCGCGCAGAAACAATATCGGGGTACCGTAACGACGCATTATTCGAAATCATTTGCAAAATTCCCTGCTTGCCACAGGCCCTCGCAATCGCCTTTTCGCCGTCCGGATGCGCTAGACGCGCTAACGCCGCCGGGCTCACAAACACCGGCAGACTCGTTTTGATGCCAAGCATACGAGCCGTCGTATCCACTAACGTTATGTCCCGGAATATACGTGGTCGAAAAAGAACAAGATTGAAGATGGTATTGTTGTGAATCTTTGTCCGCATATCGTCGGATGCAGAGAAGTAGTATGCCCATGCTTTTTTTGACAATGTCCGCGAAGCGTGACATTCGATGTCCGCAATATTTAACATATCCTCTGGTGTCTCAGCCGCCAACTTCGCATCCTCCTCCTCAGTTTCGTTATTAGCCGTACCTCGGCCACCATTAATGTCAACAGTACCGAGCTTCGCACTCTCAGGAAGCGTCTCTTCTAACGTACCTGGCGGATGAATCCCCTCGAAATCAGTTGTCGCGTCTTTACCAGCAAACCGCAAAATCGACCGACTTCCACCGGGATGGTCCGGTAGAAAGTCAGTTACGTCGTACACTGTGTTACGGATAATTACCCAGCATGATCGCGCCGTTTTGTGCTGTGATACTTCGTCGAGAGTCAGTGTGCCCATTGCGAAATTGAAGCAGCTCTCCTTGGAAACAATACTTCTGGACTACAATGCTTCAGTCGACTGAACGAAGAGCAAACCGATCAGGATTTGGCCGATAAGTAAGTCCTCACAGCGGAGTTAAACGTGGGTGGAGAAATAAAGTTGGGGGTGTGGTGGGGGTCATTTCATTACCATACATCGGCCCCAGTCGCCATATCCTGCAGATTACACCTGAGGTTTCCGAGTTTGGGTTATTCTTTTGCGGATAATGATAGATCACGTTGCAGAAAATACGCGGTGTACTAATATGTACAGATATGAAAGAATCATGAATAACCCTTGACTATAACAAACTATATTCACGTTACGGCTATAACCATATAACAGAAACAATCTCATTAATATCATATGTAAGAATAACTATAAGCATAGGACAGAAAATCTGAGAACCTTTTACGCCGAACCTATCGATAACAGAACAAATAACAGTTCAAATGCCCGGGCGGCGAAGTAATGACAGAGGAAATATTATAGATCGTCGAACCACGGTAACAGTGCTTACTGACGATGATAGCCCTGATGGTATACATGCTGAAAATATATATCTGACAAACAAACGACAACATAACAATGACCAGTCTAGTCACCGTCGGCATTAATGTTGATCTCGTTCGCATTGTCGCTTCTGGATTCTGTGTCCGAACTTAATTCCTGAACAACACTACGAGTAGGTTTCTCAACAGCTGATGATTCCGAGACAGGACTAATTTTATCTGCATTTCTCGAAGTTGTTAGAGATGCAAGTTGACTTTGAGCACCAGCAGTAATTCGCGATACCGATGGTGCGGCTGACAGTGCTGGACTATATTTCTGCACATATGGTTGCCGTTGAAACGCACTATAATCAATATATGCCAACTCTGGACCTGGATAATTCTGACTAATTCCTTGAAACGACACCCTTGTAGGTGAAGATCCGGCTCCCGTTGCTGCATATGTATGACTCTGCTCAGCCGTCAAATCAATAACGCCTGGCTGTTGTGCAAGAACTGCATGTCGATGATAATTCTGAGGCGTTTCAAAAACAACAACAAATACTTCCGCGTTCTTCACCGCTAATACTGCCAAATTGCGCTTCCACATATTACGGCCGCCGGTACCCCTTGTTTCTTTCTTCGCGTTATACTTGCTGCCAATACCTTCACCCCCAAATTTCATGTTCCGCCAAAGTACCACGGCCTTCTCCTTTCCAATCTCGGGCGGTACGACGCGCAGTATAAGTTCCTCGATATCGATCGTCTCGAATGCGCGCACCGTGACGGGATGCAACGTGCGTTGGATGACACAAAATATCCAAAGAGTATTCTCATGACATGGCCTGATTGTTACAATATTTGGGCTTAGGCGCGGATGCGTGAGACGTCGGTAGTCGGGCAACAATGGCACTAGAAGGGTAATGCAAGACTGATATGTTAACCCGTAGGGATCCGTCACTGACTTTAGAGCAGCTTCGGCGGGAGTCATGGCTGACATGCGACCCGGCCTGAACATTTTCTGTGACTGCAACGAAGCGGAATCCTCAGGCATTACAACCACTTGCTGAAGATGTTGCTGTGCGTGCGTGCGCACATGAGAATTAGAAGAATTTACGAGATTTGTACTGACACTGAGAGGTTGGACCATAGTCTGCTTCACAGCCGACGAATATGTACGTGGCTTCAGGTCTTCAGCACGTAACGAATCGTTCTCTTTGTTTGTCGGTGGCCCGATTGGAGGAATAGCATGCTGATTTCTTGTGGAACGCTCATTCTCGGATGACGACGTCAACACGGTGGAATTCTTGAGCTGATCCTGAACACCGGAAATAACTCTGGATGTCTCGGTAATCGATGTCGACGATGATGACGATTGCGACAGAATACGCGAACTTTCAGAAATGCTGCCGCCGTAGTTACTGGACATTTCGCCATCTTCAGGCAACACTTTAATCATGATCCGCATGCCATCCTCGATCAGACTTTCCCAGTACTCCGGGTAAATTACGGCGCCGCCAGAGATCAAGCCGGCCGGATTGCCTTTGGAATCCACTACTGTAGTGTCGTACCGGATCTGCAAGCGATGCAATATATCCGGGGAAAACAAACGAGAAAGAAGAATAACAAGGTCCTATCGCCAAGCCATTAGTCATCGACATCCAACTGAATCAAGAATCCAATAGCCCATTGTAATCAAAATCACCTCGTTCGTCTCCACTTTCGACATTGGCAAGGCGAATTGCTCCTCATCAGTACGCACGTAGATCTTCTTTCTCGAACCATCAGTACCAATCTTCATCGGCGAGAAGGAATCATCCGATAAGGATTGTCGCGATGGTGAAGATATTAATGTTGGCCGCTGCATTGGTGAAGGCGGGGGGGCAAGACCCGGAGGCGGTGGAATCGTAATGGGGAAGAATGGCGGGTGTTGTGGATGTGGACCGGAGCCGAACGGATTCAACGGGTGGGAGGATGGATGGAAGAATGACATCGCGCTAATATATCAGGAAAAGTTGGATCGATCAGTGATGTCTCCTTTATTTTACAAACAGAAATCGATACGGATGGAGCAGACTGGTTAGCGACGTTGAGCATGAAACGAAACAGTTGAAGCAACGGGGCTGGGTTGGGACAAGGTTTGTTTACATCGCTCCGGAATAGGGTTGTCCAAAACATGGCAATAGTCAAGATTCTGAGCAGCGCAGTCTTATACCGGCAGATATAGAGTTTGTGTTAAACAACCCTATGTCCATACTATTATTTACTGTATATTACAAACGAGTCTACGCCGCCGACGAGACAGCCACCTCCTTCTCTTTCAACTTGTTCACAACCTCGTTCGTAACATTGGCACTCTTTGGCAATTCTTCCTGCACAAGTTCCGCACCTGCGGGCAACTCTTCCACAAATCTGTCCAAGTCAAACTCCTTGTTCGCGTTCTCCCACGCATGATATCTCTCGAGCAACACAGTTCGGATATTCTGCATACTCCGCCGCACACGTTTTAACGGCTCATCGTACTTCTGCGCAACGTTGTCGATCATGTTTGGTCGAATAGCAATTCTCAATGCAGACATTTCCGTCCGTAAGATATTCAACTCCTTCAAGCACACGTACCACAACGCATGCAAATCCTCGTATCCTTTCCGCCTCAATTCTGGAATCTCCCACGACCGTCCCAATTGGTCGTATATTTGTGGATGAGTCAAGGATCTCTCCTTGCTCCGGTAGAACTGCCACAGCGGATGATCATCGCGCGTGACGACATTAGCTGGCGATGGCGTAATCGGCGGCCGCGGCTGCAAATCGGCATGTTCACCTTTTTTAGACGAAACAAGCACCTCGACACTCTCATCGACGGGTCCAGAGGAACGCGGCTTGCTTAGTAAATGTCGTCGATAATCGTCGTCAAACTTGGCTTTGTTCGACAAATACCGTTTCTCCTCCTCTTTTTCCTTCTCCGCAATTCGCTGACGGTCGGCGCCGCTGAGAGTCTCTGCCTCCTTCTTGACGTCAGATGTCTTGAGAGCACGGGCTTGTCGCTTTTCCCGTTGCTGGGCTCGGTACGTGGATCGTTGTGCGTCGATAAGCGCAGCGATCTCCTGGTTGCCTGCATCCACCGGTCGTCGTCGCGCGCTGAAAACCGACGTGGACGAAAACGATCGAGTGGGAATAGTAACGGATGACGAGCATACGGCCACATCAGCAACTGCTTTCCGATAATTGTTAGGGCACAGTAAAGGTGTTCGCAACATTTCGTAATACACGCGAGTGATGGAGAGACGAAAGACGTTGTCCGCTACTCAAATTATGCAGATCAATTGAGTGATAGAGGGGCCCTCCCGTTGCGAGTTATAGTAGAATGATTGGAAGTGTCAACATATAGTTGCAAGCGGCGTCGTTGCTTGAAATTAAAGCATCAATTATCGGTTGTCAAATTTTCGCGATTATTGGGCAACTATGGCAAGCCGTTAGAAATTCGATTGGGACGGTCTGAGCTAGTCCATATTTGTGCTTATCGATTTCATAATCCAAGGGTCTGGTACATCTCATTGAATTATCTGGGTATGCAACTTGTGTCTTGATACACTCATGAAGGACGCGATGCTTTCAAAGACGTTAATGCGGTGGTGTAATGATAATTTTAATATTTTAGATTAAAAATGCTCTAAATACGAATCTTGACGATCGGCAGCTGTGCAGCAACTGCAGCGGTAGTCTTCTCAATCTTAATTAATATTCATCAAGGCGCACCATTATACTCATTAAATCAACAAGTTTGTAGCACATACTGACCGAGATATATTACGAGACTGTAAGAGTACTTCAACGGCAGCAATTTACAATGTTCTTTCATTGTCTGTGTTGTAGATATCGTCTTGGCGTACCGCCGCGCAATTAACAAAAAGGAAATTGATTGAGTATAGGCTATAGGGTAATCGAAAGTAGATCAGGAATCTCGAGATCGTATTGAATGCCTGTGTCAATGTTTTCATAGATACTGTCACAATTAGTGGTACTGATCTAACCAATGAACATGGAAACCGCTGCAACAGGATTGATGAGACTTGAAAGCAAGGATATAAAACGAGGGTGCAAGCGACTTAGATCCCGGGCTATGCCAGAGAATATCCATACATAGGCACTCTCAACAAAGCTATACAGTATTGGCATATTCGTCTTTACTCAGAATTCCCAAGCTTTATGGTTGGATAGCCGATAGGATAAAGACTCAAGTGGACATCTCACGATTGAGCCCCTTATTACATTCTGGGTACAGATAATTTTGTATGTAAAACATAGTACCTAAAACTGTGGGGGCAGCAAGAGCACGAGTGCAGCCGGCATAATAAGTCACAAAAAGGTTATACTTCGGGGAGTAGAGTAACTGACTACGTGGCCCTATCTTTAGCCCAAATAGCCATGAGTTCCTTCATCCACAATCATTCAGTTAGGCTATAGCATTGATAATGGCGAGTATCGAGAAAAATCAAAAGTTTATTGCTTATGCGAAAACGCTGAAGGGTATCCCTTGGTGTGAAGATTATGAGAGGATGATTTCAGGAATGCTGTGAGTATTAATAATGTGGCTCGTGAAAGGAAGGCCGGAATACTTACGTTAGTAGATACGATTCTTTCGTTCCAGAATTAGTCACTGAGCGGACTCGAGCTCGGCAAAGAGTGACGAAGTACAACGCATACTTTCCAGAAGACGCAACGGCAGAATCGATTACGGGGGAGCGCGAGGGTATGCTTCGAAATATTATAGGCAAGCTCGGGAAGAAACCGTATATCGAGCCTCCGTTCTATGTCGACTACGGTTGTAATATTTCTATCGGAGATGACTTCTACGCAAATTTCAAGTAAGCCATATTATATGATCTACTAATGGCATCAACCTTACTCGGACGGTAGTACCACCTTTCTCGACTGCAGCCTTGTGACAATTGGTGACCGTGTAATGTTTGGACCTGGGGTAAGCATATTCTCAGCCACACACGAGACGAGTATTCAATCTCGACGGGATGGCATTGAGTATGCGAAGCCAATCGCAATTGGCAGCGATTGCTGGATCGGTGGGAATGTGACAATATTGCCAGGAGTGACTATTGGGGAAGGGTGCACGATCGGCGCGGGATCAGTTGTCACAAAGGACATCCCGCCTTTCTCGATTGCCGTTGGTTCGCCTGCACGTGTGGTAAAGAAACTTGAGCCGGTTCCAGAATTGAATTAACAAATGTTGGGGTTTACAGGGCAGGATGATTCATTTCGTTAGCTTATTAGCTTATGTATCTGCTCTATTCTAGTAACCTTTGGGGAGTCGCAGTACCAGACCAATAGCATAAATCGGAGATATAACTCCGGTTCCTGTTTCAAATTATAAATTTCTTAGAAAATGAATACTTCGTCAAGAGCATGGTCGCGACTACTAATTCCTTGGTAATAGCGTCTGTTGCCTGATTGTACTACGTCAGGCATTATTTGCTACTCAGAAACTTGACGATAATGGCAGGCTGATGCCACACGAGTCAGTAACATGGTTAAACACTGCTAACAGGCTACAGTTGGTTCCTCTATCGCGACATCTTGACGTCGTCCTCGGATCGTCTGTGTGTTCGCTTGGGCAAAATTAGGGCTTCGCCCCAAAGTGGCAACATCGCTAACTTTCTTGCATCGACAATAAAATTGCCTGTCCTTATAGGATTATATGTTATGTATTGATTAATTAAGATTATGACATGTGTAATGTCAAGTCATGCCACAGCTGCACACAGTAAGCGGCCACATTGGTGCAACCGATGTTGCCACTTGGGACATGAGTCTGAACGGAAGAACACGCGACAGACAGTTGTCCCTACATACAAAGGTATTTAGCCGAGTGCTACTTAGACAACCCGCAATAAAAAGCACCACGATTACATGCGTAAAAGTCACAACGCGCATCAGCGTCGTGGGTGTTGGGGGAGGAGGCAAAAAAAAACTACAATTCATAGTTCTTCGAAATCAGGGACTGTAATGAACGCCGAGCAATGTTTTACAGGGACCAGCCGAGGTTGACTCGAAGGGCAATCATTATTTCATTCATTAGTCACGGACCAACAATTCATTCGACCCTTACCGCGGACGGCTGGACGGCAAAATGTAAAGTTCAGGGGTGCAGATCCGCTTCGATACCGATCTGATTCTTATTTAGTACTAGTGTCAACGAGCATTTGTTGTGGCAAGTTTAAGTGACATATGCTACAGATTGCGAGAAGAGCATATGAAGGTGCCAGTAAAATAAGCGCTATATTTGCTATGAGCACTTCGCAGTGGCCAAGTAAAACAAAACCGCCGATACAGACAATTCGACTAACCACAATGTGGAACCGGTGGATTAGGGCATGTCTCGTCGCGTTGGCCCCAACTTCTATCATCGTCGGGGGCGGAGAGCTTCGATATTTCGAATGCCGACCAGGACACGCCACAGAGCCATTCCGTAGAATATCCATATCAGATTACGACTATGGCCTGACTCGAAAACGGCAGAGAACCGCAGAAGAATTGTCACATGTCAGCCCAGTCGGCTGCAGACGGCTGGCGACCGCGGCTACTTTACTGGTGCGGGACGCCTTGTTGGGTGCCCTGGATGCCCTGGCTTGCCCCTGACGTGGCGGAGAGTTTTCAAACTGATGTCGTGGCGTTTGCGGTAGTTGTGTGACGCAGCGCTACAGCTACACCACAACTCCCGTCCCATCGGTTCTGTCCCAACAGTGTCTTCCGAAGCAGTTGTTGGGGGTCCGAAGGCGAGCCGCACGTCGCCATTGGCTTATATACAAATTGAAGCTACCTCGACCTTTTTTTTGCTCAGCCATCACGACTCCCTCTGAATCACAGTGCAGTTTGTTAATAGTTAGCAGAACAATGACAGCCAGTGCTGAGACAACTTCCGCGCAGCCTGTCGTCGAGTCAGCTCGCGCCAGGCAACCCAGATCAAGCTCGACGTCGCCGTCTCGTTCGGTTGGTAGTGCTGCGTCGACTGCGAAGCAAGCGTCCTCTACATTCGTCCACATCTCCGAGCAACCGTTCACTCTCCAGAACTGGTACAAGCACATCAGCTGGCTCAATGTCACACTGATCATCATCATCCCTGTCGTCGGCTGCACTTCCGCCGTTTTCACCCCTCTGCAATCCAAGACCGCTATCCTTGCCTTCGTCTACTACGTCCTGACGGGCCTCGGTATCACTGCTGGTATGTATTGATATGATACTGCAATATATGATTAGAGTGGTGCTAACAGATCAGGTTATCATCGTCTCTGGTCTCACCGTGCTTACAGTGCCCGTCTTCCTCTGCGTATCCTACTCGCTGCTTTCGGCGGCGGTGCTGTTGAGGGCTCCATTCGGTGGTGGTCTGCTGGTCACCGTGTCCATCACAGATTTACCGACACTGAGAAGGACCCTTACTCTGTCCGCAAAGGTCTGCTCTATTCTCACATCGGCTGGATGGTGTTTCTCCACAACCCGAAGAAGTCCGGCCGTGTCGATATCACCGACTTGAATGCCGACCCTGTCGTCAGATGGCAGCACAAGAACTACATTCTCGTCCTCCTCACCATGGGTTTCCTCTTCCCCATGTTCGTTGCGGGCCTCGGCTGGGGTGACTGGAAGGGTGGTCTCTTCTGGGCTGGTATTGTCCGTTTGACAGTTGTCCATCA
Source organism: Lipomyces doorenjongii (assembly GCF_038497915.1). Taxonomy (NCBI): domain Eukaryota; kingdom Fungi; phylum Ascomycota; class Lipomycetes; order Lipomycetales; family Lipomycetaceae; genus Lipomyces; species Lipomyces doorenjongii. The sequence goes on along the minus strand of NW_027118156.1, from coordinate 26,919 downwards.
TGCTACTTTTTGTGTTAACTCGCTCGCTCACTGGCTCGGCGATCAGCCTTTCGACGACCGCCGCTCTCCGCGAGACCACTTCTTGACTGCCATTGTTACATTCGGCGAAGGCTATCACAATTTCCACCATGAGTTCCCCTCTGACTACCGCAACGCCCTCAAATGGTACCAGTATGACCCCACCAAATGGCTCATCTGGTTGCTCAAGAAGATCGGCCTTGCTTATGACCTTAAGACCTTCTCTCAAAATGCCATCCAGCAAGGCATCGTCCAGCAAAAGCAGAAGAAGCTCGACAAGTGGCGCGCACGTCTTAACTGGGGTGTTCCTTTGGAGCAGCTCCCTGTCATGGAATTCGAAGAGTACCAGGAGCAGGCCAAAACTCGTGCACTCGTCCTCATTGCTGGTGTTGTCCACGACGTCACCAACTTTATTGAGCAGCATCCTGGTGGAAAGGCTTTGATCCAGTCAGGTATTGGCAAGGATGCCACCGCTGTCTTCAACGGCGGTGTCTACGACCACTCTAATGCGGCCCACAACTTGCTCGCTACTATGCGTGTTGGTGTCATCCGCGGCGGTATGGAAGTCGAGGTCTGGAAGATGGCTCAGCGCGAGAATAAGGAGTCAACAATCAAGTCCGATTCGAATAATGCCAACATCGTCCGTGCTGGTTCTCAGGCTACCCGGATACAAGCTCCCATCCAGGGTGCTGGTGCCGCTTAGTTGTTCCATTTGCTGTTTACTTTCTTTGCAGGTTTGGGTTAAATTCATTGGGTTATGAATAGGTAATGCTGTTACAATTTTATTTTTCATCTATGTACATGTCCGCTCACGCATACTTCATTTGTTTAAGGAATAGAATTTACATGTCTATATATGTTTTCCGGTCGTAGTCTTGTTATAGGTAGCTAAAATAATACGATGGGTTTCTTGTTTATTGCTGTCCTACAGGCTTTTTTATATACCTTGCAAAACAATTCGCTTTAAATAAAAGAGTAAAGTTATATGCATAGGGAGCTTACCGTGGACCGGCTGTTAGACGCCATCGTTTGATAGGACCTCGTTCAGAACTCTTCCGCATGTATGACCACAATTGCATCGATGCTGAACATCACATAGCTGGGCGGAGACGTATATTATCGCATCTAGCCTTACACAAAAAAAAGGGAACTTAGAGCTAAATTTAGTGAGAACTTACGAGACGAAGGTTACATACAGAGTGAACGCAGCCGAGGACAGCACACTGGCGTCTTGTCCTTTCAATAATATCCATAACTTACCTATTTTCAATTATTCATATCCGTAAGTTATCCTAAGCTAGACCAATATCTGTATCCGTATCCGGTCGATGTCATCTAGTATTGGGTTAGTTGCTGTGTCTGCATACTGCATTTATTATGATTATCACCATTAAGTTAATTAGTCTAATATATTTCATTAATAATTTGGCGTTAAGGTGAGTCGAGTTTGAGGTTTTGAGCTGAAAATATTATGTGGCAGGCTGATGGTCGTCGACGCTAATCCTCCATACAGGGATATCTTATCAACCAATGGATATACTAAGAATTATTTCCCCGGTAATCCATTTATTACAACCTGTCTATGTCCCATTGGTCCCTTAGCATGCAGATCCTCGGTAACAACAAAAAAATTCCCATAATCCATGCATCATCCTACATATAAGGAAAAAAAGGTTACAAATTTAATCATCGTCCCATAGATCGAAATCGAAGTACGCCTTCGGCCACTCAAGCCAGGGCTCCCAATCTCGTCCCAAAATCTTACAAATCATCCTCACGTCATTCTTAACACGCAATTCCTGCCACCACACTTTTGTAAAACTCATGACGGCGAGATAGTGCACATAGATGGCAAGTGGTACTAGTTCGTGATTTTTTAGTTTTTGGATGAATTCGTCGGAACACACGAAGGGCCAGGTCATGATATATCGAGTTAAACCGGCACCGAGTTCCACGAATTCGGTATCGTTGAATGTGATTAGTTGCTCGAGTACCCTGACCGGCCGTTCGCAGAGGTACGTCAACTCGCGTTGGTTTAATTCAGTCGCTCGTTTGTCGATAAGATTGGACAAGTACAGCAATGATCGCTCGCCCACTGGCAGGAAGTGAATATGAGGATTCCAGTGGAGAGACAGGTGACCCTCGTTCATGTTGTCCGATTCAATCACTACGGCCTTTATTCCTAAAAGAAGAGGAAGCCATCGATCGATTGTGACAGCCCGATTGTTAGCGTATTCTGATGCCTCGATGTAAGCGAACGCGTCGACCGAGACAAGAGCGCCGGCAATGATCAAGGCTTCTAGCATAGCGGGTGTCTTTTCGATATCGTCGGACGCAATTCCCATTCGGAAAGACTCAATGGCTCGGTGACGGTAATAAACCGCAATGTTTTCATAAGAAAAGTCATTCCGTAGATACTGTAAATGGGTAGCCGACAATGCGAGTATAGAATACATCATAAAATCGAACTCGCAAGCCATCGACGGCACTTCATGGGTCCACATGTAAACCGATCGAGGATTGTAGTTGTTCGATAAACTCTTGGAGGTGTTGAGAATGTAGTTTGTGAGCAAGGCCAGCTGCTGTGTCGCAATCGCGTTGCCCGGAGACTGGCCGAGTACCGTGTGAGGCGAGGGCAGGGCCGTGAGGTTCGGCGCCGCGCCATTGATGTTCTTGCTCGCACCCATGTCGAACGTTGGTGGCGTCGAGAATGTCGTAGCCGACGACCGCGCCGATAGAGCGGCCGCGACGGACGAATCTGGCGTGACTCCATCGAAATAGCGAGTAGCGAGACCAGGAAGTACGCCGGGGACTGGCACCGAAATGCCCAGCGGCATGGCCGACGCTCGAGGAATGGCTGAAGGAGGAATCGGACTGCTCTGCCGCATGACTGGCGAGGCCATTGCGTGCGACACATAGGAGCATACAACATTGTGCTTGACACAATTGCGACACTGGGGACGCATCTCGTCGCACTACGAGTAAACGTTAGTCCTCTTGCTCCAGTAAAGTAAACTTAACTGACCTTGATTTTCCGCTTCTTGCAGATTAGACAGCCATTGCGAGACTTCAGATGCGATCGGCGTGGCATTGGCCCTCCACCTGGCGTCTGCTGCTGCTGCAATAAGGTCATGTGGGCGGATATGCTGCTCGGAGACGTGCTGACACCTGGAGTGGGAGCGTCAGCCTCCGACTCGCTGACATCGTCGAGCGTAGGATGTTTGCTAGAGGACTCGTCTGTCTGCTGTTGCTGCGCTGTCGAGGGTCTGGCGGAGGACAGCGTGGGCGAGGTAGACTCAGTTGCGGAGTTGGAGGACGTGTCGCGGGAGACAGAAGGCGGCGGGGCAGGCACAACGGGCGAACGCGTTGCGGAGAGCGAAGGGGACACGGCAGGAGGAGGAGGGCCAGATGAAGACGAAGAGGAATGGGCCAGGCTGTTGATAGATGTAAATCCGTCGCGCGATTTCGATGGCGCAACGGGCATCGTTTGTCTGCTGGTGTGCTGGCTGCTGCTGACTGTTTTGTGTGAAGGGTGCCGTGCCGATGCTCGGACTTGTCGGGACTGGCAGCGTGATAGCTACTAGGAATCTGGAGGCGAGTGCGAGAATGCGAGCCCGTTGGCTGTCAGAGAAACACGAACACGAGCGCGCCCAAAGCCCTGAGCCCTCGCTAAGTCGCATCGGGCGTCCTCCCCCCTCCCAAAAGCCGACAAAATACGAGGTATGGCATACCAAGCATTTGATTGGACAAACGACAGTCGGACCCATTTGACCGGCTAAATGGCAAATCGATTTACGACTGCGAATGCGACTCATTCTGAATTGTAAAATATCGAGCCATTCTGACAATATACTAAGAGCCGGTGTGCCGGTGGCGGCAGCATTTATACGAATGGCGTATAGTTTCCGCCTATCGCACTTCCCGTGACATTTTACATACAAGTGATACAACCATATTTAGTTACTTGCCATCAGTGTGTATTGGATTCCCCTGCATCAAATCTGCATCGAATACAACTAACCATCACCAATGTGCTCTGTGTGTGCTAATTGCTGGCTGTTGCTCAGCAACGCCGCTTCAGCGGTTAGGGTCCCACATTATTAGGTGGACTACAAAACCCTCAACAACCCTCGAGCCGCACTATCACGAGCGTTCTTGAAAACCTTTGCTCTGACAGTTGCGACTCAGGTAAGCGTCGAACCGATCTGGCGTCGTCGTCGGCGATGCCGATGTTTCCTCAAGTCATTCCTGGAGATATGACAGCATACTGAGCTGCTAATAATACACTGACTAACAGCCAGCCAGTTTGTGAGTGGCAACAGTAACGTACGACTGCTCAGACTCCATGATCCTGAAAGACGCTCAGTAAATAAAACAAAATCGAAAGAACATGAGTGTCCAATGCGACTCACGACGACAGTCACTTCTGCACATAAAAATTTTGTATTTACACAAACACTCGCTGGGACTTCAGACTGAAGAACTTAGACAAGCTCGAACGATATACGGTTAGGGCTTTTATTACCCTGCCCTGTTGTGAAGCGGAAAAATTCACTTCCCAACTCTGACCAACCTACATCTCTATATATTCAACAGCACCACAATATACGCAAACCATGGTGCAAAAATCGACTAAGAAGTTTCAGAAAAACCATTTGAAACGAACGATTGGTCAGCGCAAGCAGGTCCAGGCTTACAAGAAGAAAATCGCGAAAGGAAACAAGCGCAAACCAAACGCCGAGGAGGAATATTATGGCGATGAAGCTGAGAATGCGAAACGGCAGCGGTCGAGAGGTAGTGAGCAGGCATTAGGTAAAGATACTAATGCTAAAGAATTATTTGCTGGTGGTGTCCAAGAGAATGTGGAGGAAGCGTTTGCGAGTGTGAAGAAGAAGAAGAAGATATCGAAGGTTGCAGACGATGGCGATGATGGATTAGCGGATTTTACAAAGTTCTTGGATCAGGATGATCAGGACCTGTTGAATGAGGAGAACAACAGCGAGGGCAGTGACAATGAGGAAGACGACGAAGTAGAAGATGAGGAAATATTGGGCGGATCAGACGAAGAATCAGATGAAGAGCTACAGAGAAAGAACGGCAAAAACAGAGAGAACGACAAAGAGGAGCTCACAGGGAAAGTCATAGCAAAGTGGAAGAAATCCTTAAACGAGGACAAGTCGCTTCGAGCCCTTAGACAAGTCGCCGTCGCGTTCAGAGCAGCGGTTCACGTTGGCAAGGACGAGTCTGAAACTGTGAAGTTCAAATATGCTATCACTGATCCGGAGACCTACAACGACGTTGTCATGCTCACATTGACTCAATTCCCGGAAGTTTTAAATCACCATATCCCCGTTATTACTTCCAGCGGTGGGAGACGCACGATTGCGACGAACAACAAAAAATACCAGCAATTAGCGCCGGTGCTCAAGTCACTCTCGGCCAACCTCTTGCGGCTACTGTCTGACTTGACCGAATCAAAGACCGTCACTGCCGTCTTAATTGCTGGAGAGAAGTTGTTACCATACTTTGCCAGTTTCAGACGGTTTGTGAAGCAATTTATCAAAGCTGTCGTCGACGTCTGGAGCACGGCATCTGACGAGAGCACACGACTTATGGCCTGGGTTGTCATCAGAGCTGCCGCTGAATTTGGAGATAAAGGAATGCTTGAGCTGTGCATGAAGGTATTATTCCCTGCTGGACGATCGCCAGAATAAAAATCACTGACATTTTAGACCTCGTATGCTGGAATGATTAAGAACTGTCGCCACACGTCCATTCACACGATACCGCTCATCAACTTTATGAAGAACACTGCTGCTACGCTATACACCCTCGATCGCGAGGTCTCATATCAAACGGGATTCGACTACATCCGCCAACTCGCTATCCATCTACGCAATAGCGTAGTCCACAAAACCAAGGACTCGTACAAGGCAGTCTATAACTGGCAATACATCCACTCCCTTGATTTTTGGCGCCGAGTCCTGTCTGTCCAATGCGATATAACTAAAGAAGAGAAGGAAGGCAAGGAGTCCGCTCTTCGACCACTTATCTACCCTGTAGTTCAATTGATCCTTGGAGCCATGCGACTAATTCCTGCCGCTCAGTACTTTCCACTCCGATTCACTCTCTTCCGGTCTCTCATCGACCTCTCTCGCGATACGGACGTGTACATCCCGCTCCTTCCCACGATGACCGAACTCTTGACGTCCACGACCATCACGCGGTCAGGCAAGCCATCCACTCTCCGCCCGTTCGACTTTGAGCATAACATCCGCGCAAACGCTGCATATCTCGGCACAAGAATCTATCAAACCGGCGTATGCGAGCAAATTATCGAGTGTATTCTCGAATTTTATGGTCTCTACGCTAAGCACATTTCTTTTCCTGAATTAGTTGTGCCGTGCGTGATCACGCTCAAGCGCTACGCTCGTAGGAAAGATAGGTTATCGACTGTAGCTCCTGAGAAGGGCAGCAAGAAGGCAAAGAAACACGAGAACTTTACGTTCCACAAGCAGCTTTTGGAAGTCGTTGAGAAGCTGGAAGTCAACAGCAAGTTCATTCAAGATCACCGCAAGACTGTCGAGTTTTCTCCTGAAAATCATGAGCAGGTTAAGCAGTTTTTGAAGGATGTGGCATGGGAGAAGACGCCGTTGGGTCAGTATTTGAAGATTCAACGCGAGGTTAAAGAGGAGCGATTACGGATTCTGCGCGCGAGTATGGAGAAGGAAGGTGACAAGCAGGATGCTGATGACGATGACGTTATGGATGAGGTCGAAGGTGATGACAGTGATGAATGAATGAAGATTGAAGTGCATCATAAAAGTTTTTGGGGTTTGGATAGTCAGTGTAATTTAAGTACAGTGCAAGTTGATACATTACTCGAGTATTGTGTAGAAAGCCTTGTACGCGTGGTCTATGTCAAATAATAGTTGTCGCGCCTCGTCATCCGTAATCTCGTCCGTGGCCTTCATCGAGTTCAATTTGATTAGCCTAATTAGTCAGTACACCAGACATCATCACAACAAAAGATTACTGACCACTCAATAATCTTGGCTCGCCCGTCAAAATCCTTTGTTGTCACCGCATTCAAGCTTGTCATCAACTCGCCTAGTAATGGATGCAATTGGTCCTTCGCTTTATAATTCAACTTCAAGGCGTCCATAAATGTGATGAAGTTCTGTAGATCAAAATCAGTTCCTCTGTAACGCAGTGATAATGGAGTAGAAATGTCACATACCCCAGTCGCATCAGCAGCTGCTCTAGCTGACGCGGCAGACCGACTAGGTGCTGGACTAGATTGTGCTAACGGATACGTGATTCCCGGCTCCTTAGACACCGGGTGTTCGACTGTTGCCGGAATACCTACCCGCAGTCTCGATATCGCAGACGGGTATTCAATCTAAATGCATGAGTCCAAGAAGAAGTATAATCATGCCACCAGACACGTACATCGTATTGCGCCCTAAATGAGTCCAAGTCTTTAAATTCATTCGCAACATCCTGATTTTTCAAAAGGGTGCTGTACTGCGCTAATAGCCGGCTACATATCGGTGTATACCTTAATCGCAATTAGCCGCCTTGTTTTCCACTTCTTCCCGTCCTTGAACAGCACTCACTCTGCCTGCGAAATAGTATCCTTAACGTATGCTTTCTCAACGAAATCCAATGTGACGATAATCGCGTATACCTCAGCTAACGACTCATATAGATCTCGCTGTGCGGATGTTCTGTATAGACGTGCTTCTTCATCGAGTGGGATTCGTGAACGTAGTGCTGCAGAGGACGAAAATGACGAGGACGAGTATGCGGTCGGTGCGTACGGTTGCTGTGAACTCATTTTGAAATTTTGAGGTATATGACATGCAATCCGAGTCCTACAGTGCGGAGCTCATTTATTGATGATGACCATCTCCCAATGTGAGCGAGATGATATCCGGTCAAATTAGAGTTTGACGCTTCTTCAGTCCACCAACAGGGCGAAGCCGCAGCGGCAGTGCAATCGTTTAGACCATCTCTCTGTACAATTCTACTCTGTTATATTCGGTAATACCACATTGATCAACGCTGTTATATGTTCAAAGTGTACCACATCTGATAATAGTAGTATACCAAGCTCTCACGGATTTCGTAGTCCCTACCAAGAACCAAGTCATTCGAAATCCACGGTTCATTATGATTCTTTCCGGATCCGATTAATGCTTACTCTATTGTCTTTCACCGAGAGCCAGGCATTCACAGTAGGGGTTCAGATACCATCGGTCCTAAGCCCCGGCCATTCTTCTTAATGATTGGTCTAAGTCGTCGTAGGTTACATAGGACAATTTCGCGCTCACCATCTTCAACGTGAAATCTTGACAGCAAATTTGTCAATTTTCCTAAAGTCGATGCCCATTTAAAAAGCTGACGTTAAACAAATCTCGCTGTGTCATAAGAAAAAATACTATATCGATTTTAGCTTGATCACTACGAAGGTGGGTAACTGATATGTGCATCGCATTCGCTGGATACAAACCCTACTTGTTAAGATCGAGTCCGGATTTGCAGGTAGTAATACATGTATTCTATTCATAAATTTACACAAATCCCAAATTTCCATAAGTAACGTTACATATTACACAAAACATAATATCACATGTATATCTCTATAAATAGCATCAGAGTTCACATAAGTCAAAACTTTTAGATATCTTAACCAAAGGAAGTACGCGTTAACACCAAGATCCCAATCCGGTTTACCCAAACAATAATAGTACCTATCCAACATATACAGATTTACACAAGCACCAAGACTGCACCAAGCACGACTGCTGCGAAATAGACCGTGCCCGGGATGTGCAAGGTCATGCTCGCTGACACGTTTCCGGAACTCTTATTTGAATCGGAGTTTGATGAAGCGGACTGGGTAGGTGTCGTGGTGGCCGATGTTAGTGTGGACGAAGTGGTGGATGATTGCTCGAGATTCAAATACTGTGCTCCTCGGGAGACAGATGAGATTGTGCTCACGGGCTTGAAAGTCGACGATGAGGCCGTGGGAGTAGTGGGAGTAGTGGGAGTAGTGGGCGTAGTGGGAGTAGTGGTGGTAGTGGTGGTTGACAGGAGCAAGGTCGTTCCGTTTGTGGGTTGGATGGAGGATGGTAACGACGTCAATGTCGCTATCGACCATGGTGAAACAACGAATGTCCCACTGTTAGATGTATAGGTTGGTGTCGACGAATAATTGAAAGGAATAGTCGACGATGGGACGACAGTGGTGGTAACGACAATAACTGATGTAGACGACGGCACGTCAGATGACGTCGTAGGCGTACCAATCGTGGTCTCTGACAAAGATGACACGATGGCAGAGAAAGGAGACGTCTCCGCGGACGACGCAGCAAACGAGGAACTCGCATACGGGCCCTGAATAGTCGAAGAAACGGGAGTACTACTCGATGTCATAGCAGCTTCAGTGGACGATGATTCGACGGTAACTTCGGTCGACGAAGGCTGCACAGCCGTAGACGACGAAACTAGCACCTCCGTTGAGGTAGGCAAAACCTCCGAGGAAGTGTCGGTATAGACAGGCGACGACATTTCAGTTGACCACGTCAAAGGCTCCCCGGAAGTATAAATAGCAGAGGCAGTAGGCTCGACATACGCAGATGAGGAGGAAGAAGTATCCGATGAGGTGGAACTCGTGGATGAGGTCGAAGAAATCGATGAATTTGATGAAGTCGATGTTGTCGAAGAGGAGGATGCGGTCGATGACGTGGACGTGAACGAGGTCGATGTTGTCGAAGCAGGGGAAGCTGACGAGGCCGTGAGCTCAATGGTAGAAGTGCTTGCGGTAACAGAGGACGAATATTCAAAAGACGATGATGGAGACGACGCAGCGTTGGCGGCCGCAGCAACTTTCGCATTCGACGACGAGGATCCGCTGGAGAAAACCTCGATAGTGGCAGATTTGCCCGATTGAACGCCGACTACGCAAAAATTGCTGCCACCGGCGCCGGTAGCCTGGTTGTAGCACTGATTCACACCATGGACAGACGGGTCAATGCCGCAGGGAAGACCAGTGCAACCACCATCTGGACAAGTGATATTGACACCCTATGACATTGTTAATGGTTGTCGTAAAAGCATCATATTGGACTTACCCAGCTAGGAAGAGTGTTCTTATATGGCGACGAGTCCTCAAGATAGACAGGATTCCAGCCGACCTTGACAAAAGTGGTGCCGGAGGAGTCAGTGTTGGTACCAGCAACGTAAGGCGACCAGTTGCCCCACGGATTAGAAGTGCTTCCCCAAACGCAGCCGTCGTCAGTAGAGACACCAGGGGGATTGATGTAGTAGTGAGCAGCAGTGCCAGCCCAGTACGAAGAGTCGGGAACGGCTAAAGTAGTCGAGCCCGAAGAGACCTCGGTGGGGATAAGCATGGCCTCGTTGCCAGGAAGTACAGTCTGGCAGAAGGCGACGTTGCCCGCGGACGATACTGCGCTGACCGTACCGGTTCCGTCATAGCAGTACGGCTTATCAGAGAAAGGCTTGCTCACTTGGCCATTATCATCGCAGTACAAGCCACCATACTATATACTATTAGCAACAGTCTGATTTGGTTAGACTAGTAGACACACCTGAGACTGGGGATAGGTGTAACTCGTGGCCGATGGGTCCCACTGAGCCATGAGCTGGCCAGAGGGACATGCGTATGGACACCATGAACCGGCCGTGCAAGCAGTATCAGGCGACAAGGCCCAGCCACCATTGGCGCTGCCGGGAGTAACCTCGACGAGACCATCGTTGGATGGAAAAGAGCATGTGGTCGAACGCTTGGAGTGATTGTGAGCGTGATTGTGTGGACTATGAGAATGACCCACACTGTGCTTCGCGTGGGTGTGGATGTGAGAAAAGAACTTGTTATCGATGTCGATAGTAGATGGCGTGGCGACAACAGTGGTGAAGATGGCAACAAGGCCGAGCGAAATATAGGAGATGGCGACCATATTGATAAAGAGCGTGATGTGCAGGTACGCGTAACAGTAAAATGAAAGACAAAAATGAAAGACAAACTGAGAAGGAGCGACTGCTAAAAGAATGACTGAAAAAAAGCAGAAATGAACGAAAGTGGATGGATCACCGGTCAAATGAACATGGAACGGGTGTGCGAGTGAGAAAGGAGCGACTAGAAGCAGAATGTGCAGGTATTTATACAAAGAGTGCTTTTGGCGCGCACGCGAGAAATCTGGATGGCGAGCAGATACGGGACTGAGATGAGTAAGACGAGACAGAAGCGAAAAAAAGAAGAGAGTTGCGCAAGGCTAGTCGGCCAGCGAGCTGTGTGCGGATGGACGAACGCAATAACTGTCCTTGCGTTTGTTTACAGGTCGCCCCGAAGTAGAGTCAGGTACGTGGATTTACCCGCGTGAGCGCGGTACTCGGCTCTCTAGAAACCGTTAAATGAACCCTGTCCACGCTAAGACGCTTAGAGCCACCTCCAATCGCGTGGCCGGAACGCAAATGGTGGCGGCTTTAAAAGGCATGCGGCTTGCCATAAATAGGCTAGCGCAGTTCTTTTTGGTCAACAACCCCCAACCGGATCTGACCTCTCTTTAATACCAGAAACTCTATTGTTTTAAGAGATCTCTAGCAGCACAGATTGGGGCACGCTAATTAAACCACTGAACCAGGCCACCACTTAACGTTGCAACCCATCGGTTTGAGAATGACCAATTGAGATACGTAATTACTTCTAGTCTTGGCTGCTAACGTCCCATCGGCTTAACTATTGTTCTCTGCGATTACTGGCTGTAGCGATAGGATGGGGTTACTGTTCGCACAGGCAAGAATACCATTTACATCCTACGTCAGTTTTCGATTCTAATGACAGAGACAAGCGACTGGCGTTCGAAATTGACATACTCGCACTATGAATGTTAATTAACGGCATATCATGATAACCAGCGGTTTTCTTGTAATGAAACAATTATATTTAGTGCAATAGCCGTCTTGTTGCGACCTCCTGGTGATCATAAATTCAGATCCAGTCTACCTACGCACGCATGGGTCTATTATGTACCGTCTACACTACGGGGCCGGCCAGCCATCGACATGCCAATTCTATCACAATGTAGATCTCAACGCTAACATTCAAATCGGGTTATTATTTCACGCAGTTAAAATATATGTCGTTCTACGGCATGCCATAAGGATATCCTAACACTAGACAGACACACACTTCAGGAAATCAATGCGACGGTAGTACCCGGTGTGATTTTGTATAGGCAACACTTAGAAAGTCGTAGATATTGGACCAACAAACTTCTTAGACCCTGGGTATACTGATGGCATCAACAATTCGTCGCCACTGAATGAGAGCACGCCTTCACAATCCCCCTATCAAATCAACATTTGTCGGTTCGCATTTCCTTCGTCGCATGCAACTCGTCTAGGCCCACGTATTTTCCACGTGCAGCAGGTTACTCCAAAAAGTAACTCTTGGTTACTAGCGGATCGGCCGTTCCTTTCGTTGAAATCCACGAGCAACGCGTGCGCGCCTCCACGATTAAAAGCGTAGCCACGCGCCCGACAAACCCAGAAGTCCCAGCCCGCGTGAATCAGATCGAGGGAGACTGTATCGAGGGCCAGGGACTTCGTAACGGCCCGAAATATCGCGTGTCGTCGTTTACGGATAGAATCCGGACTGTGACTTACTGCCAGTCGTCTTATATTGAAGTGTCCAAAGAAGCCATTCCGGCGTTTGGCTGTGAATGTCGACCGGTCAGCGACAAGGTTTCGCTTTGTCGGGACGACTACTCATCTCGTTAAAGCTGGAGCGAGATAAACAATTGACGAGTGCTATTCTCCGGTCAAACGTCTCTGCGTCCATCAACAGTTCGACGAATGATACGGAGAAAACGGGATGTCGCGCATTGCCACCGTCAGTTTAAGTCTTAGATCTTCTCGTACTAGTTAATGACAATCACAGATATGCTATTCCCTATGTTACAAAAACTTTTAATATAAAATCTAATGCAATAGCACAACTACTCTTCCTTCGCACTCAATTCCGTTCCGTTAGTCTTCTCCTTTGAATGATTCTTCCTCGTCCGTTTTCGCGGCTGCGTAGATATATTATCTCTCTCAACGGGCTTCCGCTTCAATTGTTTCTTCGTCTTCTTGTCCACCTTTCCCAACCTCATCATCCATTCCTCCACCACGCAGCCAGATTCCTTCATAACATTAATCACGATCTTCACATTCTCAACATCATCCTTCGTAAAAAAAGTCACAGCCTTGCCCTGCTTCCCCGCACGTCCAGTGCGTCCAATCCGGTGAATGTACGCTTGCGCACTCTGTGGCACATCGTAATTAATCACGAGATTCACGCCATGAACATCAATTCCCCTCGCCAACACATCTGTACAAATTAGAACCCAAACCTCTGCCTTTTTAAACCGCTGCACAACGGCCCGGCGTTGTGTCTCCGTTCGCTCGCCGTGGATGACATCGACATTCACCCCGTCATATACGAGTTCATGGAATAACGCATTTGCTCTCTCGACGGATTGTACGAATATTAGGACCGGTGGCGTGAGTTCGCCAGTTTTGAGCATTTGTCGGATCGCAAGCAATTTCCCAGCTTCGGAGCCTGCGTATGTGAGTTTCTGAGTGACGGTAGCAGCAGCTTGACCGGGTGATATTAATATCCGGAGAGGAGCTGTCATGAGATTGAGTGCAAGTGTTTCAATAGAAGATGGTAACGTCGCGGACAAAAATGTCTTCTGCAGCGTCCTTCCTCGTAAATGCGCCAGAATGTCGTCCGTTTGAGGCGCAAACGCATGATCAAACAACTTATCTGCCTCATCGAGGACCAAATGCCGTAGCGAATCAAAATCAAGCACCGCAAGCGCACGAACAAGACGTAGTGGTGTCGCAATTAGAACGTCACCTGCTTTTGCACCTGTTTCGGACGTGAGACGAGCAAGAAGTGATTTTGTTAACACCTTTGCTTTGAAAGTCGTTGAGCCACGTGTGAGGATCGTAAATGCTTCCAAGACTTGGACCGCGAGCTCTTTCGTTGGGACTAATATCAGTGCTTTGATTCCATTCGTAGTATTTTGCTTTTGCGTCTGAAGAATATGTGCGATCGGTAGTACGTAAGCAAGTGTCTTGCCGGATCCAGTCGGCGCGCTTGCGAGGATATCTCTGTCATGTAAAAATCCTGGGATGGCCTCAGACTGAATCTGTGTAGGAGCAGGAAACTTAATCCGCGATATCAGCGACTCCGATACTTGAAACCGATTAGCAAGATCTTGGAATGTCGTAATCGGATGTGGCACATCAGGGCCTGTGATCTTTGATTTCCGGTAAGGGATCACAGGCTCATGCGATTCTGGTTCAGATTTCTTTTTTTGTTTCTTTTCGCAAACGTCTGGATCCGGTAATGAATGTGTGTGGAAGAAATCGAGGGATCGTGTTATTTTGTCCTCATCTTCGACTACTTTGTCGTTCTGTTCAGTCAGCGTTGACTGATCTCGATGAGGCTCTATCCAGATCTTACCTTTGCGAAAGCTTCGCTATTATCTAGCTTTGTTCCTCGAGAAAGAAGGCGAAAGAAATCCATATTAATAGACGCGTTGGAAGTCGTTTATTATGTTACAGTATAAACCGAACGATGACGTCTCTATCGTTTTCAAGTTTCATGAAAAAATTTCGCGCGGCTCAGGCGTTGGGAGTTGCGCTGTGAGATGCATTATTGAGACTGCGCTTACTGCCAACGTACAAGGCTTACAGGGGGTACAGATATGGCAGGCCCTATGTATATGACCAAATGAAAGTCTACTTAGGCTTTGACTATTATTCTATTATTTTCGTATAATAGGCAGACTACCGAATGTAAGTCAATCAAGGGCATTCCGGAGTGTGCTATTTTGGTAACTCATCTACCCAAGATAAACCCAGATGTAGACCACTTAAGTCTTGGGAGTTGGCTTTTAGCCTCCGAGCGATTGGCTGATAAGATGGCGAGTCGAGTTTACCTTCCCTCAGTCGTCGGCCATTCTATTCCTCTTTCCACATTGTTTAAGATATAAGACGTCAATTGCTTATATAGCGCAAATTTAGAGCATAATTACATCTTCACAATGGTCAACAACTATCCTGTTTTCAAGCCAGTGTTCCACCTCTATATCAATGCTGAAAATAGCGAGCTCGTCAGCACATTCGAGACCGGCAAACCGGGAAAGCGAAGTATGTATTGTATTTACAATTCCCTATGACATTTCACGCGTTAATCCTGCGTGTGCAGTTTTCGTTCAAATTCACGAGGGATACTGCGACTCCTCCGACGACCACTACCCATTCAACATCAAGATAAAGTCTGGCACAAACTGGCTCTACCTAACACCCGACAACAAGCTCACCCTCGACGTGCGTCTCCGTGCCGAAACTGAGGATGGTCATGGCGTGTACATCCACTATGAAGGATACACGTACCCTACACCTGCGATGAACGCTATTTTCGATGGCAGCGGATCTGCCATGGAATTTGGCGAGACGGAGTTCTTTATTCAGCCGATTATTGAGACAGACGCGCCGAAGGAAGGGTGGGTTAATAATAAGTACTTTGTCGGAAAGGGACGATTTGTGAGAAATGAGAAAGGCGTCATGGGCGCAGAGTACTACATTTCCATGGTTATGTAAATATTTCAGCCTGTTGTGTCGGTATTGCGTCGGAATGCATCGAGAGGTTATGATCAACTGCTATACGTTACGTTGCAGTATAGTGAGCTGCCTGCAGATATGAGTCGAAATTTTAGTATTGTGTTTTTTTGCTCATATCAGTAAGGTGGAATGCTAACGTCAAAATGATCCACGCCTTTGGACATTTCATATATTGTTTTCGTGTTTCGCTTCAGCTGCTGATTGTACGGGAAGACTGAGCACAGGAAACCCCCATTCGTGATAGTGTTCATCACTCCGCTTGTATGATTATCAATACAGTCAGCATTGTTCGTATTCACAAAATAGAAGTCTAAAATGCATATGAACGAAGGCTGGTACCATTATTTTTTATCCATACAGTGATTCCATTAGAATTTTGCATCACATAAGCATAATTGTTTCATATAAATTACTCTGATGAGATGATCGGAACTCTGCCGAACAGGAACAAAATTGGAACCCTACTCGTACTCCTCTTTTGGACTAGCTTAGGGTATCTCTGCTCACTTCCTCGGTTCAGTCAATCAATTCAGTAATTAGATTCCATGTAGCCCTAACCCTTCTTACCAAAGTTACGGTAACAAACCAGACGCTGAAGGTAACTGAACAAGTATTGGACACATATGATTCACAGGATTTCGCAATACAAGTAGGGCGTTAGGATTGCAATTTTCTATGATTTATATATTTATCTCAGACATTTATTAACTCGCAAAATTCGGGATCGCATTTAAGTTGATGACGTGTCCCCAGCCTTACTATAGGTATCGCGTGCCGAGGTCGAACTAGCAGTCACAGTCAATTTTATCCGACCTTACTAGAGCCAGGTTTCTTCGACATATTACTGTTCGTATATTATATGGGACGACGAGCGATGCGATTTCTAACTCCGCGTTTACCACCGTACCCCGGCCCTTTCACTGTTGGGTCCGTGGAGATAGAGATTCCCTCCCCTTGGCCTGCAGTTTACGACGCAATTGAGACCGCGGTTGAGACATTACAGTTTCGAGTATTCTATCCTGCCGATGTGCAAGATCCGTCAAATGAAAAGAATCCATACTGGTTTCCCGAAGACAGACGGGAATATCTCAAAAGTGAGTTAATTAAGGTCACTTTGATCTCTTCAAGCTCTAATCCGCTGTCACAGACTTTGTGACTTTCTCCGGTAGATCTTCGACTTTGGCGACTTTTCTATCACATATCCCATTTGTTCCCGATGTCACACTACCATGTCTGTCGAATGTACCACTCCTTGAACCACCGGAAAATCACAAGTGGCCCGTCGTCATGTTCTCACATGGACTAGGCGGCACTCGCAACGCCTATTCCCAATTTTGCGGCTCACTGGCATCCCATGGCCATGTAGTCATTGCACCTGAATATAGAGACAAATCTGCGCCTGTTACCTACGTTCGCGACTTCTCGGCGGCAGGGTATGTTCGGAAAGTTGTGAAGTACCAGCGCATGATGGAAGTGAGTACGAGCGCTCGGATATTGCGGACGTATCAACTGGTTCAACGTGTTCGAGAAACATTGTCCATTCTGAAAATTCTACTTGAAAAGAATATTGTTCTTGTGCCAATGGGAGAGACAAACCCTATTAAGTTTGATTGGTCATATGTGGACACGCGGAGAGAGAAGGTGGTTTATGCAGGCCATAGTTTTGGTGCAGCGACGTCAGTCGTCCTCGTCAAGGGTGTCTATCATGTACTCGAGTTTTTACATCAGCATGACTCGGATGCTGCCGCGTCAAATCCGACTGGGACCGAGGAGATCCCCTCGTCAATAACGCTCGATGGCCCGATTGACAGAACGGACGAGTTTTTGCGACCACAGCGAGCTCAGGCCTTGTTACTACTCGATCCATGGTGTATTCCTATCTACCAGACTATGGGAATCCCGTTAACTGTTCCGACAATGGCTATATTGTCGCAGGCTTTTTATGCGTGGTCAGCGAACATGGCACTCGTATATCAACTTCTCTCGAATTCTGGCTGCGTACCCGGCACTGCTCCGCCACTAAAGGTACATCTTTTTCTCACCAAGCCTTCGGCACACCACTCGCAGAGTGATATCGCTCTTCTGTTCCCAGGTCTGACTAGGTACGCTTTCAACGTGCCAGAGTGCACCTTCGAGACTCAGACCGCAGTTATGTCAATGAATGTCGCGGGTTGCGTTGAGTTCCTGCGTGAGAACGGTACCAATTCGTTTGACGTGACAGACGAAAGGGAAGGACTCATCAAGACTCAATCGATGGAGCAAGATAAAGACGATCCTACTGCCTTTGTGTTACAAGGCTATTTGGTGGCTGATAACATGGTTAAGGGATGGTCTAGGTTAAACGTGAGGGACGATATTACTGTTGTAGACATTTTGGCGGATGACAGATAGAGCATAAATGTAGAGTAAAGGCGCTTGGATTTAGGACGTGCGTAGGGTCGGGATGCAACAAGAACCCGGTCTGCGTGGTTAGTGAATCTTCACGGAAGGGGATCACGCCTTCCAGCTGCTCTCGGTCTGTCGGTCGACCGTAAGACCCCTTGACCAGTAGCTTGGTTTGTCGGCGAGTGTCTAAGGCTAAGTGGCATCTACTCAAAGCTCACTCCTTTCAAGCAGATTCAGTCATAATGTCTTTCGCCGACATTGGCTCAGAATGCGCACCCTGGAGTTGTAAGTACACAGACAGAGGCCTATGAATTGGAGGATTGTCCTTCAGAAGTCTAAAAGCCTCTTTACAGTCAGAAATCATGCTCGCGTCCAATATATCAGGCACAGTAGCTGCTGACGTCGTACTCGATATCTCATTTGTCGATCCAGCGGATTCCGACATTATTGTCCAATTCAAGGCGTTTGCCGTGCTCGCTGACGAGTACGCTGATGGGAGTGCTGCTGTGCGTGGTGCTAATCATCTCGCTCACGACATCGATCGCCGGTTCAGTTGATCAGATGAAAAAGTGCGCGGAATTAGCGATCTATCAAGCGGTGATCTTAAATGGCCAACGCACACAACTGTTGGGCACTGTACAACGCCAAGATAGAAAGCGCGAAGCTCCTAGACCTAGTACTATTTTGACCGGAGCAAGAAGGTCAGCGTTATACATCACGTCAAAAAGAAATGGTCTATGTAGAGAACCAGCGGACTCCAGTTCAGTTTATATACCCAGATCCGTAGACAATCGTTCTTTGCAATTAGAGAAAATTAATTGTCTGCATGGCTCGCCAGTTGCCACTGTTTCGGACTAAGTCGCTCTACTGCTGTATTATTACGAAGTATGATCACAAGATCTGCACATGATACGAGTATTATTACTAGTAGTAATTCTAATATAGAACAAGGACCCCACACAGTATTCGACAAATATGGGTACACTCAGCGGTGACGTCGTGTAACACGATTTGCCGCTGTGAAATCTCCATAGAATGCTGTTGGTCGTCAAAATCTGATGTCACGTAAACCAAGTACAACGCAGCTACTCTGGTTCCGAACTTATTCTCACCGCTCCCTTCAGCGCATCCGCATATCTCGATTAACGTCACAATACCATTCATTAGGTCATGAGTCGCGCTTACGATTAATCTACTAGCACCCAAGGACCTCACGGAGCGTGGCGCCGACGCGACTCCCGCGTCCGAGCCTTTTCGTCCTTATAGCTGCTCTGGAATTGTCTATGTCGTGAGTGGCAATAGTCGAGATCCCAAATTAGCGATGCGTTCTGAAATCGGCAATTGAAAACAGATTGGTACGGTTGATCCACCGAAGATCCAAAGCCGGTGTGGCGGTGTGGCGGTGTGGATAGAAATAGGGGTGGATACGATTTGCGATTAATCGTAAGTGGTAATCGTATTGTCTACGTGGTTGCAAAGTTTACGATTAACTATACGAGCAATGAAGTTGGTTGCTCGCAAAAAATTTTCAGAGGACAGAGGTTTCCTGTACAAAGGGTAATTCCTAATAAGGAATACGATTACTATACGACTACTTTACGATTAGAGCTTCATTTTTGCGATTAACTTTACGATAATCTCAAACGTTGACGGTACCTTGATCGTATCCCCCTAATGCTCTGCTTCCAGGAGAGGTAATTCTCCTCTCTTTTCAGCTTGGCGAAGTCCCCATAATAACCTGACTTTGGTAATAGCGTTTGATTGTTCATCGTGGCAGAAGACATGTCGACGTCAGGGCTCATAACCAATACCATGGGATATTGATTGTCCCCTAGCTCACGCGCAAGACATTCGTTCCGAACTCTGTGATTATAAGCTCGTAGTCGTCGATCATATTGATGTCTGTCTTTTATCATTCCGCAATAGCAGTGGACCTCATCGCATGCTTGGACGCATCGATGCAAGGGAACTGATGTCCAACTGTACGTACCCTTATGGCTAATGGATTATGGCGCATGAACTTACCGCGACCTAGTTTAGCGACCGAGAAGCCAATACCAGTGACGCACCGCGCTCATAGCATAACCATTTGCTATCATTAGGAGATCAAGTTCTGCAGTGCAGAAAAAATTGTACTAGGGGCTCAGGAGATTGAACCGAAATCAGTGCTGAGTATGTTGGGTACGACGCCCGATGGCATTCTATATGACACTTTTCAGTTGAATTTTTGATATTATCTCTTGTAAAAAACTACTATACTTGCAGCTCCTTCGCGAGGTCATACGCCAGTGAGTTCTGCATTCCTTCCAAGTACTGCGACATGTGAACGTCGTAGGCCATATCATAGTCGGCAGAGTTGGCACCACATGTAACGCGGCCAGGCCGGAATTCAAAGGTGAAAATATCGCTACCCGTGTCAAGAACTGAACTACGTTAGTGCCCGCTCTCGAATAGCAACGGTAGACTTGCTTTGCTTTTTGAGTCGCAACCTGAGATTTCTAGAAACGAGATTTGTCATATGACTGAAATGACTTGCCAAGAACGATTCGCCTCTCAGTGTTGCTGTGGCTGTGTAAAGTGGATACATTAGCAGACTTTGATAAGTTCCTTCCATGTTGACCAACAACGCCGAACGAGATATCTGATACGTCTCTGTACAGAAATCCAATGTATCCTCGGTCCCCCTACGCGCCAAATTTATTGTATTCAAAATTCTTTCCAGTCTTGAACTCGGAATTGGGTGATTGCGACTGTGCGGTGGTTTAAATTAATATTGCCCAAGAACCTGGCAATATCGATGTGACTGCTTTCATCTTGGTCTGAAAGAGAAGGATGCAACAGAACAATGTATTTATCAGCTAAAGCAGTTATGACAATTTCCCATATAAAAGTAGCCCTAGAAGTATTGGCAGAACATTCATTTGGTGCACCGTCACAATGTAAAAACTAGAGGGTTTGGCCGCGAAATGTTACCTAAATGTCACAGAGTTGCCGCAGCAACGCTGGGAGTGGGACAACGTTGCTAAGCCAACAAGCTATGGTTCCGTTTTTGGACCAATGTCAATAGTAAACAACAAACTGGCCCTTTTTAAAGGACTCTGCGGTCGGCCACATCTCGTGACGTCCACTCCGCCTAAGCTAGTGTCTCCGCTTCCTAGTTCAAAGCTGGTCTTTGGACTTATTCGCTTCTTATTATTATTACATTTTTTATTATATCCCTGCGGCTGGACCCGGGCATTTTGTTATTAAACATTTTATAAAATATAAAATGAGCTTCAGCACACCAGTGAAGTCACGGCCTTCGATAGCCAGTTGCAGTCCTTCTCGAATGTCGTATCAGCAGCCACGGCTGGATTCGTCACCGTTGACGCCGCGCCAGTACTCACAATTGACGTCGTCGTTTATGAGCAGTCGCAGACGCTCGCCATCTGGTGCGCAAGCAAAATCATGCATCCATCGACAGGCTTCGTCGCCATTGAAGCTCGACAGCTATCCTTTAGAGGGGGAGCTTACGGGTACTGGTCCTGTGTCGTCTACACCTAAGAGGCCAGCGAAGAAGCAGTTGTACAGAAGTAGTGTCCAGGGCGACCGATTCATTCCTAGTCGCAGCTCTACATCTACAGCTATGTCGAAACTGGAATCAGAGTCGAAGATATCGCCAGTTTCTTCCGATTCATCGGCGTCATCAGTTTCTATTGCATCATCATACCAGCCCAATACGGTGGCGTTGGCGTATCAGTCTTCAGTTGCTGAAGCATGCGGACTTGCTTTGAACACTCGCATTCTTGCGTTTAAGCCAGAGGCTCCGCAATCGTCCAAGCCGATTGATCTACGGAGTCAGTATAACCGCCCTCTCAAGCCTGCTGTTAATGCACAACTTCGTCGACGACTGCCCACCAGCGCTGAACGTATTCTAGATGCGCCTGGAATTCGCGATGACTACTACTTGAACTTGCTTGACTGGTCCTGCAATAACCAGGTAGCGATTGGATTAGACAGAGATCTTTATGTGTGGAATGCGGAAACTGGTACAGTCTCTAGCCTCCTGCAGACAAGGCCAAACACATACATTGCTGGCATAAAATGGTCCGGTGACGGCGCCTACGTTGCAGTTGGATTATCAGACGGAGATGTACAGATCTGGGATGCTGAAGAAGGTGAGAAGGTCCGTTCCATGACTGGGCATGCCGCTCGTGTTGGAGTGATGTCATGGGACCGTCATATCTTGTCGTCCGGGTGCCGCGACGGATCGATATGGAACCACGATGTTCGTGTTGCGGAGCACAAGGTCTCGGAGTTTGTCAACCACCAAGCCGAGGTTTGCGGATTGCAGTGGAGAAGTGATGGAAATCAGCTCGCTAGTGGAGGTAATGACAATCTAGTAAATATCTGGGACGCAAGGTCGAGCACACCGAAGTTTACGAAGTCTAATCACAAGGCCGCGGTAAAAGCTCTCGCTTGGTGTCCATGGCAGCTTAATCTTCTAGCCACCGGTGGTGGTACGTACGATAAGCATATCCATTTCTGGAATGGAACCACTGGCGCAAGGTTGAATTCAATTGATACAGGATCGCAGGTTACATCATTGCAGTGGAGCACTACGTACAAGGAGATCGTGTCCTCGCATGGCTACCCTGATAACAATCTTGCCATCTGGAGTTATCCTACGCTTGTTAAAAACGGTGAGATCCAAGGTCATGACACTCGTGTTCTCTCTTCAGCATTGTCGCCTGATGGTTCCACGCTCGCCACTGTCGCCAGTGATGAGAACCTCAAGTTCTGGAAGGTGTTCGAACAGCTCGGTAAGAAGGTGTCAAGTGCGGTGGGCGGCACATTGGGATCGGGCAAAGATATAGCGAAGGTTATGATGATTCGGTAAAATAATGGACATAGCTAGAGTACTGTGTATGGCAATGTGTGTAGAATGTATTATATTATTGAATCGTGGTGCCTTTGTTGTATGATTATTGTCCGGAATACGTGCTCGCGATGTGGCGTATATATTTTATACCTTTGTTTGACATGATCTTGAAGTTTGTGATTTATAGTCTTATGACGTCTACGTCGCGACTAAATGGGTCAATTAATTGATAGTTTACAAAGTTAATGTCGAGATAACTGTATTTACTAAAAGAACATCCATGCAGTACAAAGTAGTACAAAGACAACAGAACACCGAATAAAACAAAAACACCACTTTTCCAGTCTTGAGCCCAGCCAATTACGTTATTAACAACTGCTCAATCCGTGTATATTTATGAGTAAAAGTCCGAGGTCCAAAAATCCCAATTAACAGCCATTTTACCTAGACACGAACACGCCACCCTTTATGCTTCATAAATCCTGCCCCGACGGCGAGAAGTGCGGCGTACAACACCAGTAGCGTTAGCGCCTGCACGTTCTTAACGTCTAACGTATTCAGAGACAAATTCACGGCACCAGTTAATAAGTTGGCGAGCAGAAAGACTGCAAGACCGTTCTCATTAACGGCTTCAAGACCCCACGGCACGGCATCGTACTTACTCTCTGGCGTAAGATCGCATGAGGGGTAGAAAATAACTTCCACGAGAAGGTACATCAGAATGTACATGATATTGGTGGAAGTCACCCATAGTACATACGGGAGGTTAGCGAGCCGACGCGAAACTGGCATGTTGAGTCCCTTGGTACAGATCAGAAACAAAGTAACATGTCCCATTCCAGCGACAAAGAGATATGTCAGCATAGCTTTCCGTGAAGCTGCCAGTGGACCTGAGCTGCTGCCGTTTCCAAGAAATCGCGATACGTAAGGAATGTATCGTGGCGTAGACGGTAGAGTATAGAATCCGGTCGTCTGTCCAGCTAGGAAGATAGACAAGTATCCGATAAATGAGAAGATTCCTTCCTTATTCATCGACACTATTCCTGTCCGAGGTGCTGTTAAAATAAATCGCGTCAACGGTGTACAGGTGAGTAATGTCTGGTACACAGCACCAACACAGAGCGACAATGTAGCAGGTGAGGTGTAATTGGACAAGAAATTGAACAAAGTGACAAACGGCGGCAAAAATCCTAAAGTCATAAAGAAATTCCAATGTACTCCATACTCAGAAATATGTTCATGATAGTCTACCGCTTTAACCAGTAATAGACGCAACAACCCAAGTATTAATACTGATGTAGTCTGTCCTATAGATCGCTTCAATGAAATCCATAGCTCTGGCTGCTGCTTTAAGAACATCTCTTTTAGCGGTCCTCGTGCTGAGACTACACCCATAGAGAACACGAACGATCCGACTCCAAGATCCATCAATGATGTACCCCAAGTTTCTACCTTTGCGAATCTCCGGGGGAATATTCTGAAATCGACAGCCAAAATCGCAACACACGTTATGATCATCATACCAGCACGATACGTGGTTAAAAAAGACTTCTTAGGCAAATATGCTTCTAATGACATTGAGGAGATAGAGGAAGACGAGGTAGATGTGGAGCACGCCAGTGTCTGAGCTTGCTCCATTGTAGTTGTAGAAGAGTAAGGCGACGACGAGTCATAACATGAGACGACATTAGCAACAGTCTCGTGGTAGGTGCTATCAGTGCTAAATTGCTCGGTGACAGGTATGCTGGCATTATAGTCGTTGTTTAACAATGAAGCGGCACTATGCGACGGAGTAGAAGTCGAGTTGAAGTCGTTTGCAGATACTCGTATCTTTCTATCTCGTCGTTTCAGCACCGCTTGAGCTGTTCGCTGTCGCGTTGCCGCTACCGATGGCAGAGACACATATAATATCGCGACCGGCGCAAGAATAAAAAGGTTGAAAGCAAAGGGATGCGACGCGTACATTGTGATCGAAAGAATTAATGCAATCCAATTAAGAATGAAGTCTACAAACAGACTAGAGAATGACGGTACCCTTGAACCCTGTGGTATGCTAAAAAAAGAAAACCGAGTTTGCAGCGTACACCAGACTGCGTATGAAGACTATGAATACGTTAGTCCAGAAGAGCGAAGAAAAATCGCGACACGTATGATTTGTTATTCTCCGGGAAGAAAAATGAATAGAAAAGACCACCGAATTTTCAGCACCCCAAAGAAGTCCTAGCAAAAAGAATACTTACCAGTGCCACTAACGTGACGATGTTTATTTCTTGGATAGAACCTCCGGTCAGACCCGACACGAACTCCTCTTTCAGATGTTTGAACGCAGACTTGTCAGCCGTGATCTCGAGCGATGGTGCCATGGGAGATGACATCTTACAAGAGCCGTGCCTAGTAGGCTGGCACAATGCAAATCAGAAACAAAAGACAGTAAAATTGTGTCGACGCGAATATTCTGATTAGATATGGAGCATGGCAAAAAGTGGCCGTTCCAAACAAGGAGAGCTGTATAAAATGACACTACGACCATGCGATACAATTTGCCGATTTCAGCTGTAACCGTGAAACACATTGGGATATAGGCCATAATTACAGACTACAATATCCTCTAGAGTTGGTTATTTTTACTTGCACGGCCACCGCACCTCCAACTTTGGATGTGGCCACATGTGGCGGTGTTGAACTGTGGAAATTGTATTTGTTAGGGCAGCGTGTAGACGTCCGGTTAGGGTTGCGTAACCATCTTACCCAATGATGGCATTAGTAGAGTGTTTTAGAGGAACAATAATGAGTTCAAGGCTAAGTCTAACGAACGGAGACGTGGCCTGTCGCAGTGGGAGAACTTTCCACATAATTAAACGCCATTGACAGTTTATGACTATGAGATCTGGAATTCGGCAACTGTGACCGATTTCCATTTATATTACGCGCAGTCTGTGACAGTTTATATTTGAACGATAGTGAGAAATTACGCAGTATCTATTACGGAAAACTAGTCGTCTTTTTGAACCGCTTCATAATTGCTACAATATTCACCAACTGTCAGTTTGGAATTACTTGCGATAGTCTAGTTGTCAAAGTCTGATATGTGAATATATTACACTTCGCGACGTCGCCTCGAGTGAATCTTAGCGTAATTCATTGCAAGCTTTGCGATTGTGGCATTAAACTAGGTGGTTGGCTACCATATCATAATCAGTTAATCACGTGGAATTATCGTAGATCTGTAACACTCAGATGCTCACCAGAGCAAAATTTATGATACCTGGTCTATCTTTGTGCATTGGAAGGGACGATGTCAGTGAACGAAAAAATAATAAATATTTCGCCCTATTATCAAAAGTAAGCTACTGAGCATTCAGACTACCAGCTAAAGTCAGGCTAGCCAAGAAAGTTTACGAATATCATATCCAGGATAGTATGATATGGCAACGGGGCCGAGTCTGAGAAATGTCAATCGCCGATTAAACGCGGTGTGAGATATTGGACACTGCTCTGCTGTTGACTGAGGATGCCGCACTAGATGCCAACGTTTGATCAACAACATGTCAAAGTGGACGCCCGTTGGGCCCTCCAAACAGGATTACTTGAAATCCCATAAGAAGTCTTTAAGTAGTCTACATATACATTCCTAAGTAAACAAGGTTTTGCCCGGGGAGGACAAGCGCCGCACGAACTGTTGCGCCTGACGTCACGTGGGGCTCAAACCAACCATTCCTCTTTGGGACTAGCGTCAATAACGAAGATCGTACCCATTGCCAGCAACTGTACCAGAAAATCCTCAATGTCATGCGGTTATGACTGTACGAATAATGATGTATTCTGACCTATTCTTTCAAACTCCTTCCTGAGTATTAGAGATCGGCACGGATACACGGATATGGATATATCCATGGATATCCGTCGTGGATATGGATATGGATAGAGATATGTGGATATGGATATGGATA
>NW_027118155.1:0-54985 GCF_038497915.1 Lipomyces doorenjongii | reverse complement strand
TGCTGATCGATTCTGGCTGCTGTTGCCATCATTTGCTGCAATGTGGCTGGTCTTTCAGGCATAAGCGCGATTTGTTGCCGTACTTCTTTCTTGAGTGTCTCGTAAAACTTGTCCTTAAGAGCTTCGTCGTTCCAGTCGAGGTAGGCTGCTATCTGAGTGAACTTAGATATATGGTCCGCTACAGACGCAAATTGGCGGATATTATTCGTCTTATGCCTTGCTTCGTTCTCTTCATTGATATTTCCAAAGACCATCTTGAGCTTTTCCACAAAGTTGTCGTATTCGGCAAATGAACAGTATCAGTGTCTCGTTGATCTGGATTCCCGAACCAATCAGTCAAGTAACCATCGAACCAATTCATGGCGTCTCCTTCAAGGAAGCTAGCTGCTGCCAAAACCTTGTCGGCTTCACTCATCAACTTTCCCTGGTTGTTTGCTAAGTAAAGTTGCATTTGAGCAAGGTAAGCCTTGAGTGTTCCACGTTTTCCGTTGAAGGGGTTCACCTTGCCAATTTTTAAAGGTGTAACCTTGGTTCTTTGGTTGTGGATAGCGAGTTCCAATTCGTCAATCTTTTCCTGGAGGGACTGGATAAGCTCGTATGGGTTTGGAGCCGAAGCCATATGCTCGTCGTTTCCTGCCATGTCGTTGTATCGTGAACAGAAGAGTCTCTCTCAATTGTTATGAGGGTGTGTTATTGTCGAAAACCTATGCCGTTGAGTAGTTCAGATCAGAGTAAACCCTTCACTGAGCCAATAGGTTCAATGGTATTCTGCTAACAAGAGAGCACTGTAGGCGAGACTCTAAAGAAGAAGTAACGAGTAACTGGTCTAGAGAGATCCTAGTTTGATATAAACGTGTACTCAAGATTCTTCAGTGATAACACAACGATTTTCTATGTACATGATCATTGAGCATCCTTATATATCCAAGCCATCATATCACCCAGTCCATTATTTCATAGCACATGATTCATTACTATTCCTTTTCGGGTTAGCTCGGCCGTATACTTTTCTTTTCAGCCAATGCGGCTCATCTTTGTGACACCAGTGCGCAACAATGGCAAACATAGCACACCTTGTTGGGCTTGTCCAACCGTCGATACTTATAGAAACTGAGATGGCAGTAGTCGCCAATTCACATCTCAGTTCCGACTTTTGCGCCATGTACAATTCCAATATGCGACTAGTTGCTGTCGACGCCGATTTAGCGGATTAACGCCGGGAATGCCCTTAAATATTGTTTGAAAGTACTTGGACTCGACTTCAGTAAAAGGTTTTCCCGTTGCGACCATCCATTTGACAATGTTGGCCTCCACGAGCGCGGTAACATTCGTTGCAGTGTGAAGCACGGGTGGGGTATCAGGCCGTCTGTTAAAAAGTTCGCCGACATCGAAAATAGACTGCCGAGAACTTGTAGAATTCTGGATCACATGTGTCTTGAGATGCTGCCTGTACTTGCCCGTTGAACTTCCTGATTTGGTGGTTGAGGAGTCAGGTAGCAACGAGCCACAGATACTGCAGCGGACCTTCAGAGTTATAACCGGTTCACGGCTTTGAACCGCTGCCAACCCGGTCGTCGGTCGGGAGCCCTAGTCCGCTCGGTTGCCGATCACAGTTATTGTGTGAGCTGATATTAATCAGCATTGAGTCAGCCCCAATAACCCTGACCCACGACCACACAATATTCAACAGTTTTCTCTTCGCAAATCCTGGATTTCTTTTTCCAATGTTCCCATGTTCTCAGTCAATCTCCTAACATCCTCACGTGCCTCAATTGCAAGCTCCTTTGCTTCGATGGCTTCCGACTCGTTCTCAAGAAGAACTTGGCGTAACTTTGCACACTGCTCTTGCGAGCTCTGGATGTCCAAAAGACATGATCTCACCACATCCCGCAGGTTCGCTCCCTCTACTGACTCATCACTCAACAACAAAGCGGGGTATATCTCGGATACACACCGAGAGAGGAATCCACCACACTGGTAGTGAAGACTGATCACCTCTGAGAAACCGCTCTCTCACACTCCCCCTCAGGCTGCACTGCCAGTGAAAGCATCACTGAGTCATCTGTAAATGACGTCTGAGACTTTCAAAACGGACCCTAGGTAGTCCTTTGGTGAAAAGATCTGCAAGCATTTCATCCGTAGACTTATAAACCAACAATAATTCCTTGCTTTCCAAACGTTCCCTGACAAAATGATAACGAATGTCAATATGTTTTGATCTTGCATGAAATGTTGGGTTATTTGCCATAGAAATACGACTCATATTATCCTCATAAATAACGGTTGGCTCGTTTTGAGCACAACGCAACTCCCGTATGAGATGACGAAGGTAGATTGCCTCCTTGGCTGCCCCACTTAACGCCATATACTCCGCTTCAGCGGTAGAGAGAGCAACAGGCTTCTGTCTTTGCGATTGCCAGGTGACTGTTCCTGAATTGAGTTGAAAAACATAGCCACTGGTGGATCTCTTTGTATCCTGATCCCCAGCCCAGTTGGCATCACAGAAGCCTTCTAACAAAATACGAGGTGACTCGATGGAACGCCGATATACCAGGCCAAGATGTGAAGTCCCTTTCAAATATGGACTTGAAGATGAAGGTGCGCTATGGAAGGGAGGCTGAGAATCTTGATCTCGATGATGACCAGTCTCACGACTATTCAAGTCTATATATATGCAATACCGTCTCCGACAGAGGTGACAATGACGCAACGACTAACTCAAATCTCCCCGCTTGCCCACCAAAGCCGCCGAATGAACTTGCTTCATTCGGCAATCTCAGAACACAGCAGACACGAGATCAGAGCTCATGACCTTGTGAAGTGGGAAAAAGCGGCAAAGCCGCTAACCAGATCGAAACAGGGAAAGGAAGGTTGGGCAGCCCTCCACCACCTGACTCAAGGATCGACAAATCTCCTGACCAGTGACGCAAACAAAGCGGGGTATATACTACCGCGGAGAAAAACCTTGGAGAGATCTCTACCACAGAATCTCGGACAGACACCGAGAGAGGAACCCACCACACTGGTAGTGAAGACTGATCTACCTCTGAGAAACCGATCTCTCACAATTATCATCAATTAAATTGACTATATCCGATTCCTGCCGCAGGATCGCCATGCTGAGCTGTCCAATTGCGTGTGCTGCTTGCTGCGATTGCTCCTCAGAAATCACAGTTGTAATACGGTCAATACCGTCAATCACGCCCAGCAGTTCCGTTGCGTGCTCGGTTTGTTCATGAGTAAGGACAACCTGTCTTGCAATACTCGGCGGGTCACACATGACGGCCATGCAGGCTAGCCACAGAACTTGGGCCCATATTTCCCCGTACTTCGTCACGGTTTGTTGCTGCTGGACGGCATGGAAGAATTCTTTATTAATCTTGTTAACGTGGAACCTTTACTATGTCATAACTGCTACCTCATACTTTCTGTCGTCGTACTGCATGATTTTGGCGAGGATTGGCTGGAATCCTGCCTTAACGTCTTTCAAGCAATTGTCCAGGTATGCAACGCGATAGCCGATGCCTTGTGGGTGGTTAGCGACATGGCTGGGCTGTTGGTTGATTGCATGACTGCAGCAAGTACGTTTTGTTGACGCTGTAGCTCGTTGTGACTGGGATTATTATTACGCGAGTGGCTGTCACTATCGGTCGGTCGCTGGCCATTGCATATGGGTGGCACCATTGCTTCCATATCAGGCAGTCGTGGCCGAGAGTCTGCCCGTGCACCATTATGTTTTGTCCGCCAAACTTCTCACCGCCGCTAATGTATGCATGAACCAATAGAAATAACAATAATAATTGTATCATCCGGCTCGCCCGATTTTTCTCATTCCAGTCGACTATTTGTTTTTAAATTTCATATGTGCCGATTTTTGGTGATGCTTCTGGCTTCGCGCTTCTCGCCCCAGGTTAAGTCGATCGTTATAGCGGTGCGTTAAGGACGGCTCGAAACCCCAACCGCGGGTGAATTTGCACCCGCTTAGTTCTTACCCTACCGTCCCCATACTCCCCTACACTGTTTGCTATGGTGCAGCGCGCCCATGCAGCACTTCCGGGTAAACCACCGACTTACAAACTCTATTTGTATGGTCTTACCCCTGGAATCCCCTACTACCCTACACGCTGCAGCCTCATGCACCGCCTGTTATATGGGACTTTTGCCCAGATCGTCGCATAGTGCTCTAGCGTTGCATGCTCCTGGACTTCGTAAAAATAATCCCTGTGTCCAATTAGCAAGATATCCCTTCGTCGGTCACTTTATGCTTAATACTTGTCACTGTCCCCGACCATGACCTTGCCCAGGAGAGGTTGAAAGCCAGCCATCGTGTCTTCCCGAGATGCCTCGAGCATCCGCAAGGTCAGCTTTTAAACAGTTCGAAGGATTCATCTTGTGAGTTGCACAAAAAAGTACTCAGGTCACTCAAGTCCACCATTTCGAGAGTGTACCCTTGAAATTTAACGCCGAACTGATTGAGGTCTTTTCTGTCCACTACTGCACTCTCATGTCCCGGCACGGAATGAATGTTTTCCGGTATACCAAACGCCGAAAGTGGAGCCAAGTCTGTGGACTGATTCTCGGTCACTTCGACAAAGCGCAACTGCGATTGAACATTCGAGCGCCCGTAGAATGCTTGCACTCGGACTTGATGGTACTCGACAGTTTGGTTCGGGTGTGTGAGAAATGGACGTACGTGGCGGATATGGACTTGAAGATGAAGGTGCACTGTGGAAGGGAGGCTGAGAATCTTGATCTCGATGATGACCAGTCTCACGACTGTTCAAGTCTATATATATGCAATACCGTCTCCAACAGAGGTGACAATGACGCAACGACTAACTCAAATCTTTTTTCCGCTCGCCCACCAAAGCCGAACCTCAGAACACAGCAGACACGAGATCAGAGCTCATGACCTTGTGAACTGGGGAAACGCGGCAAAGCCGCTAACCAGATCGAAACAGGGAAAGGAAGGTTGGCCAGCCCTCCACCACCTGACTCAAGGATCGACAAATCTCCTGACCAGTGACGCAAACAAAACGGGGTATATACTACCGCGGAGAAAAACCTCGGAGAGATCTCTACCGCAGAATCTCGGACAGACACCGAGAGAGGAACCCACCACACTGGCAGTGAAGACTGATCTACCTCTGAGAAACCGATCTCTCACACGGGTGATGCCTCTTATAATGAGTACGCATTTCACGCAGATATGACGGAGTCTCTGCTCGCAAACCTCGCACTTGAAGCCATCTTGACCTGGGATTCCTCTGAGTGCTAATGAGCCGGGTCTAAATGCAGTTGGGTTGAAAGCGATGAACCGTGGTCCTCGTCTTCTGAACCCTGAACCCTGGTTCTCTGTCGTTTCGTCCCATAGAATTGCAAGATGAGGTCGAAGAGCGTATTGGCAGGCAACGTGCAAAATGGCATCCTCATTCGGACTTTAGCTTAAGATGGCTAATCAGCTGGGCTTTATCAACAACAACCATGCAACGAGAACAAATGGCGACCTTCCATATAGCTTCGATCATAAACCCCAAGTCCTCCATCGAGCGGATCTCGGAAATATTGCCACACGTAACCAGTGCTTCGGTGTCATCAGTTATCCGCTCACTGCTGCGGATGTCCTCTGAGGGATCCGGAATTGGCTCCTGTTCAGACACACATTGCTCCTGAGTCCTGTCCCTGTGGCGGTCCATGTGAGGTTACAGGCTCCTGACAGATGCTGTCTTGGCCATACTAGGTGGGGCAAGCATACAAGTCATCGTCCGTCACCGTTAACGGATAGGCAACTCCGCCGAATTCGAAAGTCTCAGCCCTGCGATGCTTGCTGGACGAGTGCTTATTGAGCTTGGCTTTGGTATCGAATGGTGCGTGATTGCACTCGAGACATTGCAAAAGCGCTGCTCCCGGAAGACATATCGACTTATAGGCTAGGTATACTGGATGAAGTATAGTTCACGGTGGTGTCAAGTATTTGGCGCCCTCCCGCTGTCTTTTAACTCGAGCCGCACACCGCGTCTGGCGTAGGACGCGTCTGACTGTTCGTCGGCCGCGTAGCTCGATGAGAACGCGACTGAGGCGCGTGCGCCAGCGTCACCTTCCTCACGGTCCTAAATTTAAACATTTAACCAGAATAAACACTCCGCTCTTTGTTGTTTTGACCTTTTCACAGTGCCTAATTGATCTTGCTGCCGTCATGCAAAATTTCTCTTCCTATTCCGGCATTGCTTGTGCTGTGCACAAATTTTAATAGCTCCAGGACTGGGGTGTTTTTGTGCCTCTTCTGCCGTAACATGTCTGTGAAGCAATATATACCCTAGCCCTGCGACGCACCGCGATCGGGGCAGGTATGTTGCTCGTGCCTCTGTCCACGCACATTTCATCCCATATTTGATATGTCCAACGTAATTGAACCGTTATAAAAATTATGCTATCCGGACCGCCGGAATTTTCTCTTTCCAATTGACTAATTATTTTAATTTCGATTTTTTTAGTGATGTTTCTGATCTCGGGTTTCTGGCCCCAGAACAAGCGGTCCGATCGTAGTCAGTAGTCGGACGGCAGCAGGGTAAAAGTCGGACATTAGTCGGACCTTAGTCAGCAGTCGGACAGTAGGCAGACAGCAGTCGGACATTGCTACCCTTGCCCTAGTCGGACACAGTCGGACATCGTCTACTATACTGAACCACGACCCTGGACCATGAGGGCCACTTACCCTGCCTCTATGCGGCTCATTACTACGGAACAGTCGGACAGTCGACATGGTTCAGCCCCCTGAACCACTGCTTATATGTTTAGGCCGTTAGCCAACCCTGAACCCTGATTAGGCCAGCGCGTGCCATATCTCGTCTGCCAAACTTCTTACCCGCGCTTAATAACAATTGTATCCTCCGGCTCGCCCGATTTTTCTCATTCCAGTCGACTTTTCTTTTTAAATTTCAGCTATATCGATTTTTGGTGATGTTTTGCTCTGCTGCATTTGCCCCCAGAACAAGCAACTGGCTGCGGTGACACTGGCATCCGTTGGCTGGCCTGTCATTGGCTTGAACTTAGTTAGTTTTGTATGGTGAACCAGGCTCCATGGACAAGATTAGGGTTATTTAGGCCTAATGCGGCTCATTAGCATGAGCTGTCGATCCAGTCGATCCTGGTTCATGGCCATGAACCACAGGTTACTATGTTAGAAGTTGGGTAACTCTAATTATTATTAGTTGGAGTCCTTTTAACCCTTAAACATTTTCTACCATGACTTTAGTATGATCCACAATACCTTCCGAACACGGTAAAAGCATTCCTATACTGATACTCCCCCTCACCAGGTTCATTGCTAAACTCAATAAATTTGGAATAGTGTGCATCTGACGAAGTTATAGACCATATTCGATCCGAGCCAGCACATTTAATTTTCGAAATGGACGGTACCCTCGGTGGGTTATAATTTCCCGACTTCCAATTTCCATAGAGTGTACAGGAGTGAGCACCAACCTTGAACACTGTCTGAACTTTGGCAGACCCGGTTAGGTCATCGGTCATCTGGTAACCCGCCACATTTCTGATATCGACACCATCTTCATATACCAATAAACCAGATTCTTCTCTTACTGGTACGAAATCACCATTATAATAAATGTCATATTTGTGATACACTGCACTAACACACAGTCTACCATGATTATAAGCTGAAGCCATCCCTAACAAGTACAGCAATGCCATAACAATGGGAGCCATGCGACTTTTTGGGATATACCCCGCGAAGACTACAGCTCGAAATATGTGTGACATTCCTATCTGCATTAGTGATTGCCTAACTTCCAATCATTTGATAGATAAATAATTCACCTCACGATTATGCCAAAGTCAAATTTGTGCTGTTCAAAGATGGAAGGACTAATCCAGTTGGTTGAAGGGATAGATTGCAACTTCCATTGATGGGGAGTGCTTGTTATATATCTCCTGCGTCTAGCCACGAGTAGGGTCAGCTGCCGATTTTCCCAGTCTGTTGGCCAGCTGCCAAGCAATCGACGGCTTCTTAAAAACTAAGGTCAGAGTTGACATGCGAGGGCGTTCAAATGGCGTAACTCAAAAACACCCATGTCATATAGTCGTACTCCGACTTACCCAATCAACTCCGACCCTTAATTCAGTTTCACGGCTACTGACTTCGTTATACATCGTAATAGCAGAACTTTGGCTCCAGTGCTCGCAGAGCAACCCTAGATATTTGTAGTATGGGTTAGGTAAAGGCTGACCTTAAAAAATTCGAACGAGACACCATGACCGGATGTCGGAACGGTTCAAATACCTTTGGACGAGATCAGAATCTGGAAGAATTGACCTATCCTAAAAAGCTCATTCTTATCGTGGTAGTGTCATACGCATTTTACGGAATGAGATCGTGGCCAGAAATAGCTCTGGGTCGGGATGTTCCAACGCCACTAACCCATGACGTGATGTTGCCCTGTCTGCGGAAACGTGCCCGATTAGAAATGCGTTGTCTACAACACACGTCCGGACTGATAACGATAGCCGCCTTCCCTGTTGGCAAGTTGAACTTGTCGTTAGCTAGCATTGTGCAGCTATTGACACCTAGCAATTTGAAGCATTTCGGCAGCTGCCGAACTAGTGGCGATACAAGTGGCTGTGCGACCACTAGTCTACATCCTAGTCAGCAGCACCCGCCGTCGGTCCCGCTGTCGCCCAGTGGATCTACGCTAATGCGAGGGAAGCCCTCCTATCGCTTGAGTTCAAAATTATCGACATAATGAGCTACGTCCTTACTGAGTACGACCTAGTGTCGCTGCCTTTGTGGTACCTTCTCCTTGACACTCGAGGTATTCAAGAAGACAGCAAAGGGGGATCGCGGTTGACGACGTGGCTCATAGAGTTGCGCGATGCGGGGTTGACGCCTAAATGGGTCCACACTGACAAGGACTTCGCAGGTATATATCGTTTTTGCCCATTCACACTGACATACTTTAGAAATCCTAATCAACTATTTCGTAATAGAAGTAACAGCGGTAAGTCTCGCATTCGGAAGGATCAACGATGGCTACAATCACCATCTCTGTCTTTTGCATAGCCTGCGTGCAATCAGTCAACATATCAGCGGGAAGGCAGAAGGCAGAGGTGGTGATCCAGTGGAAAGTGCTCGGAAAACGATTCGAAAGGCAGCTCTTCCCGCTTATCTACACTTTTTGTGTGATGAGACGGAATGGATACTTTCGAGAGGCTCAAAAAGACTGTGTACCGCCGATCAGGCTAATGTTCTTCGCACCATGATTAAGCGACATCTCCTCAGACATCCGATTTTGCCCAAAATGGTCCTCGACAACAGTAGCGCTCCTGAGAGTCTTCATTATGAAACTTACGAAGAGATTCATGCATCGGCCATTAAAGAGATGCTCGAATATTGTAAGTTTATTGGTCAGCCGAAGCTTATGTGGTTGTCCTTCCTTTATATTCAACTCTAGGTACATGTGCAAACATGTAATATCGTTTTACTCGTCCCCGCACCCTGACGGCAATGGTAAGTATATCGTGCGACCACCACCAGCATTCAGTAGTGCACTCTTCCAGGAGCGTTTGCCGGTCATTCTGTTCAGTGGATCTGACATTGGCGGCACGAGCAGTAGTGGCACGATAAGCGTCCGTTCGGACTCTGTCACTTAAACAGGAATCAAGACGCAAAAACCAAGCAAACAGGCGATAGATCCCGGAAGTTGGCGGTTGCACAGCAGGACGTGAGGAATTAGCATTCCAACATACAAATGCCTCAATTAACGTACCATTGTTTGAGTAGTCCTGCTTCTCTAAGTCCGTGTCCCAATACGCAGATCGCCGTCTCCGGATGAATCATCAGCACTGAACACGCTCTGCACATCTGATCTCTCTTCCTCGTCAGTCACAACGTCCGCGAAGTCCTCATCGTCTTCGTCGTCATCTTCGATGTAGTTCTGACCGTCGGCATTGTCGTCATTATGCTGAACATCATCTTCAAATTCTTGACCATTCTGCCACTGCTGAGAATCACACTCGACGTCATTATATGGCCTGTCCGGGTTGGTCGTGCTGCTGACAATCTGGAGAGATCCATGAAAAAGAGAAAGCTAAGTACTTTAGTCAAAAAGTGGTTGACATGGGTCTTAACATAAAGTCCTGTCACCAAATACTTGTTCGTCCGCTGTAAGCAGTGACGCTCTACCAATAAGTCTTCTTGGATTCCTATGGCGATAATAAGTCCTAAACCTGACTTCATATCCTAATCCCAATATAACGCGCATTTTATGACGGCCGCTGGAACATTGCATTGGGCAATAGTACTTGTCGTTTAATACAGGCGTAATGTTCGCTATTAGTGATCGCGATTATAACAGGATGATAATATAATGCGGGACGTAAATTCTGCGTGAGTATTGCCGCTTGTTTTGCGGCTCGCGAAGCGCTCGCGGATGCGGTAGCGGCGCGGCAGACGTGCAAAGTGTTTGTTGTGTTGTCGAACTTGTACTACCGCCTTCTCTGGCTCTGTTCCAACAACTCAGTAACAACGCCAAGTCAGCCATCATGCCTGGAAACTCCAATATATGTTACATACGGCTTCCAGTAGACGGTAATCTACCCTGATACCAAATGCGTTTACAATAACGCAGATTATACTAACTTCTCCCACAAGCCAGGGGACGGAACGCGGTGCCGAGCCCACAAGGAGCCGGCCAATCGGCAATAAGGCGACCTTAACGTACTTAGGATTATCGCGCGAGCGTAATATTACAAGGACGGGCGCAGGATATTCGCGTAAATGTAGCCATTGCATGGATGACATGGATGTTG
This sequence comes from Lipomyces doorenjongii, assembly GCF_038497915.1. Lineage (NCBI taxonomy): Eukaryota > Fungi > Ascomycota > Lipomycetes > Lipomycetales > Lipomycetaceae > Lipomyces > Lipomyces doorenjongii. Next base: position 44,158 of record NW_027118155.1, on the reverse strand, counting down.
CTAACTTGTCGGTATAGAGCTACTTGGACAGCTTTTCTGAGCTGCTTTATCTAAAGGCCGTTGGTGCCGCGGTGTCTGCAGATGATGGTACAATCGTTTCGCTAGGATACCGTCATTTTTGCAAACCCACTTTTTATTCGTATGAGAAGTAAAAGCGTGTTCCTGTGTGTGTCCAAATACGAATGTGTGAACTTTTAGAGCTAGAATTTCCTCTGCTCTCTCTTGCCGAGAGCCAATGGGCATCAGTTGTATTTTTGTCGGGATACTTGCGACGTGTGCACTGTAGTGTCCATAATGGCAACCATCCGAGCGCGGGGTATCAGGTTCCCATTGTGAATGACCTTGAAGATGATGGCGATCCCGAAGATGAACGACTGCGAGAAGAGCAGAGCGAACCGATGCAGAAGTCTCTGATGTATCGCAAAGAGAAGACGACGGAGTCGAAATCGCATTGTTTAAAGGTTATGGGTTCGCGATTTAGAGAGGTATTAACGATGAAATAACAGCAATCAGTGCAAGTTTCGGCCTCAAATTGCCGGCAATCATATAGGGCTCTCACAGCCACGCGGATAAAGATACTACTTCCAGTTTATATCGCAGTTGCTAACGGTAGTTTCATTCATCATAGGTAGCGGAGTCCCGCAATCTTGAGGCAGCCAAGAGAGACAAACAGCTCTCCAATCTAGGAAGGGCTAGAAAACAGCTCGCCAATCTAGAGAGGGCTAGGAGGGTCAAGCTGCGCCAGTCTCTTCTAGCGAAGCGTAACCCTGACATAGTAGCCTGCCGCTTGCTTTTTACCTTTTTGCTCTGTTGCTCTGTTGCTATGATTCAACAAATGTGTAGTAGTAATAAATGGTACAAGCTGCTCTTGTAAACTGTTGTAGTGACTCGTGTCGAGTGACTGTCACAGAGAAACTCGCTATGTAGAAATACTGTAGAGGGTCGTGTGCGGCTGCAGAGTCACATCGATCAAGCGACTCTGTCCAAACTGTTTTGCCATGTATGGGTTTTGCCATTTACCTTGTTCACTGACTCGCTCCGCTGAGCCGTCAGCGCGACTAACACAATTTGTAGGAGAGGCTCTGCAAACTGCTAACAGAGCGGCTCTGACCAAACGTCAGAGTACGGTCTGAATTTTTTGCTATACTGTCATGCATGATCTGTTACTTAGCATTGGTCCGACAACTGGTGACGGAACGTGGTATTTATGTTCGCACCACCAACACTACCCCGGAATACGTCCGCCTGTAGGTTGATGATCTTCTCATCATCGCAAAGGACATGGCGCATATCACTCCCCTAGAACAGCAAGTATTCTCCAAATTTGATATGTCTTTAACTCAGTCTTGCTTTTGAGCAAATGTGCCAAGAGATCCAACACCGGAAGCAAACCCGAGAAACTTTGAGCCATCGCGCCTCTCCGATTCCATGCTCTTTTACCGATCGCTCCTGCTCCTTCTCCGACCGCTCCTTCCTCGATCGCTCCTTCCGCGACCCGTTCAGCCCCTAACCGTCGCTCTCGTGCCTTAATCCGATCGTTCCTCCTTCGTGTTGTTGCGCATTATGCTGCCGCGCTTTCCGTTACTTTCGTGTTCTTCGTGGTTTTCCGTAGAGGAGAGCTGCCTATAAAGGGCCACGCCTCTTCCCTGTTGTATTAGCTATCCAGATAATTGGATTAACGAATTGAGCCGCGCGTACTCGCTGCGGCATTTTGTTTTCTTCCCTATGGCGATAAAGATAAGTTGATGTACTGCAACCATCTAAATAACTTACTTGCTCTATCATAGACTGAGTACACCAGAACATCGTACCCGGAACCCTTTGCAAAGTCCACTTAGTTCATCAGAATGACTAAGTGAATGCCAAATCTCTTCCCGTAGGGGATGACACTCAAACTTAGAAGTTTGCTGGATAGATTATGCCGGACATACGACCAACGTACCCGATGCCGTTTCTACTAGGGTAAAGAAGGGGTAAAAGAATCCGTTTACAACGGATAGGACAGAAAACAGAAACAGGCTTAGCAGTTTACCTCTCTCAGAGCAAGCCGCTTGGCCACTTCCCTGCGAGTCCCGGAAATCCTAACTGCAGAAGCAGCGGCTGTTCGAACATCTCATCGTCGCAGTATCGCAGTACTGGGCACCTTATGCCCTTCTTCCAGTTCCATCTTCCGTAATCGCGCCTGAATCGCCACGCACGCTTCTGCCCATGCGCACCGGTCCCGGCCAGGCCCTCAAAAAGACCAAAGGACTCTCTGGCATACGGTAGCGGTACGAGGATATAACGGATGCGCTATTATATGGGCGCGTCTCCCGGGCGTGCAGCAAAAACGCTAGAGCCCTGAAAGTCGGCAGAGAGTTTCCCGATAGTGTTTGTGGAACTGGTCGCATTCGTCCTCGCCCTGAATTTGCGCTTGGCCTCCTCCCTCTGCTCAACGTCATACTCAAAGCAGTTGTGCAGCAGCAACAGAGGCCATGCATTACCTGCAATTCCATGACAGAGACTACCACCTTTCGATAGGAAGCCCTCCTCCCATACACGCTCAGCAGCCTAGCGGATAGCCTCGTCCCACTCAGGCTGCCAGAAGTCTGAGGTGAGGTGGGCGTTTGTCCTGGCGCAAGCGAGTAAGAGTAGGATCCCCGGACTGCCGTGGCTGATCTGGACAAGTGGAGAAGATCGCGACGACGATCGGCAATGAATAGACGTGGGGAGGTGGCCGTTATTGGAGATACATACCCGGCAAATGCCGGTGACCGTGTATTGAAATATGCGATATTGATTGGTAGAGCACAGTGGAAGTAAGCTCGATTAGAACTTTTAAATAAAAAGAAAAAGGGTTGCTGGATGTCCGTAGTCTTAACTATCGTATCCAAGGTAATTGAACCTCTATATATACACAGAAATACTGTGTAGTAGTACGCAATGTGTCTAATCCTCAATAAGAAGTGTTTCTTCACATGAGGTTATTCTTATGCCTCTAGTGTGAAGATGGTTTACTGAAGATGGTAAAAATCTCTCAGACCATTTTTCTTTTGGGAGGATCAGCTTATTGACATGCGTAATTGTGTAGCAATCTCGTAAGAGATTGCTCATGTGTCTTACGACGACCCTTAATGCAGTAACGTGAGCAGGACTGTAACACATCAAGTTTCTCGTTGGGTACGGGCTATTATCCTTAGTAACGATAATACCTTTGATCGTACCTAAGTGACGTGTGCATAAGCTATATTTAGCTTTGGTGGCTGAGCTCATGAGACCACTTCCGCACTTCGCACTCTTATCAACTCTCATGACGTGTTCTCCTCTTTTAGTATTCCTGCATTAGCATAAACTTTAGGCTTACACATTTTAGCTGGCTATTCTAAAGTTATAGTTGCAGTTTCAACAACCGTGCTCGCTATCGAAGGCAGATAAATACGCGACGCGCCATCATCTAGCTAGCTCCTCTAATAAGCATCCGAGAAGGACGGTCAGGATGCCAGCTATCGTATGTGTGTACAGATACAGACAAATGTAATCACTAATACCATGGACACTTCGTCAGTCACAAACAGTCAGTATACATTCATGGTTTTGTGACAACAGGATAATGGACTTACGCTCCAAGACCATAATAACCTTCATACCACATTCACATTAGCGGAAATACATTTTGCTCCCCATGTTTCATAGCAAAATCTCGCGAACCTTGTCTGCTAGCCTGAATGATAACATCGACAACTTTCGGAACGGCTTCAAAGACAGGGAACAATGCTTCCCGAGTTTCGGCATCGAAGACGTGTGTTAGAAAAGTCAGAATTGCCCACAGCAACCCAGCCCGGCCATATAGCACTTCATCAGCACCCGTATTATGACCTCTGTGTGGCTGGAGCATGGCAGTGTGAATCAAGTCACTGTCCTGTCTGACGGAACCTATAGGTCCTTTAGGGTTTTCAATAGAGTTGCCATGTCGATCCTGATGGGTTGCAGTGTATTTTGATAGTACTGTGGACGCTGCGTTGCCATGCTTTGTGGTTGATACATCCACCGAGATAGTTACTCTTGATATCAATGTCATGAAATCCATAGGATTCCACGAGAAAGTGAGAGCATGTTACTGAGGTAGTGCACGTCACTTTCGACGCAGTTTTGTTTGGCGAATCAAAAGATTTAAGATGACGAACAGAGCATCGAGAATTCACACGAACCCTAAGCAACGGGCATAATTATAGTAGATTCATGGGGTCCTGGCTATTACCAACCATTCCTCTTTGGGACTAGCGTAGAGAAGACTTCTGAACCGCAAGGTATTGAAAATCCTTAACGCCACAACAGCCGGGAACTAATGGCTGTGCACCGTAAACTTCATTCCGGCCATCGCCTGTAAACAACATTTTTTTTCGCCGACGCGTCCCAATGCCCAAGACGCGTTGGATGGTCGGTATCTCCCCTGCCCGTACTGCAGCTATAATGGAGCCAGTTACAACTGGCTTGCCCGCAGAAGCAGTCAACACACTGCATATTTTTATGTCGGTATGGTATCAGAATCGGTCGATCAAGCCAGACAATTCATGAACGCGGACGCAATCCATCATAATTTAGCAATGAAGAATAAGACCAGACTCTATTGCTGTTATGCAATGCGCCAAAAAGCCATACAACACCAGAAAGCTTCCGATGACAAAGGGTAGCAAATGTGACAAAGGCCTTACCGTCAAAAAGAACCGCGAAGTATGCTTTGTGACTGTCCTTGGATGGTGCGCTTCAAGAAGCAGCTCAATGAGTCGTGGGTTGATACACAGCTGGGTGATCGACATGAAGGACACCAGCTTGAAGGCATCAATCCGTTAGCTTATCCGGAGAACCGACCCGTGACCAGGGAGACTATGCTCGACCTTGTCCGGCGCTCGCCCGCATCTCTTAGCACAATTGCGTCAGTATTAATACAACATACGGACTGTCCTTACTGGGTAGGGACGTATATAATCGAACGTATGATTATACTCAGGGAAAAGGGATGCACACCTACTTTCAAAGAGATGCTTGAAAGATTGGAGTCCTTACTATGAGCTCGAGGAAAACATCACGGAGACATACGGCCGCTATGCAGAGGCGGAGACGACGATTATGAACCTCGTGGTGAGTTCATTACAGCGCTCGAGCGCTGCGTACCTTGCGGATGAACATATGGTCAACAGAGAGCGGGAGCACAGAGAGGCTGGAATGAGGTAGCCAATTGATAGTTACGAACCCCGTCACAATATTCACTATAATGAAACTTGAACTTTTGGCCCCCGTTTAAGACTCGTCATGAAGCTCCAGGCTGTCAAACTCTATATGTCCATCATGTCCATCCCCCTTTGCAAGCAACTTATGACGAAAGTACTTTGTATCGTAAACTCTACCCGTCGGCATCCGCGAACTTTACAACGATTCAATGATCGCGGCTTCGGTTGGCACCGTTATATAGTTGTACAGGCTGCTCTAGATAGCGTATTAATACGACTTCCGGCTTCCACCGGCACCCAATCGTTACGAGTCGCATGTGTGCGGAGTCCGTAGCTTACGTAGCTCCTGAGAGGTGCGTGGGTGGTATGTGCGAGGTGCTGTTTGAGCGCAGCGTGGTAGCACAGATCGGACAGAAGCTGTGCTGCATCACAATACACAACAGTCACTGCCTGTGCGACAGCGCTCATATTTCTGATTATAAATATCCCCCTTCTATCTCGCTGCCACTGCTTTCCTTGCCCCCCGCTATCTGCACGGAAAGACTACTACACATTTCACCTGCTGGCACCACCACTGTTTTCCTTTGTCACAGCGTGACATGGAGTCCGTTCCTGGAAGTAAGCTGAAATGCCGGACCTGCGATATATCCAAATAACCTATCTAGATAAGCCTCAAGCTCGTTGCCCCTGCGGTGCAGTCGACGACCAGAATACTCCAAATACAAAAATTGTTCCCAAACCGTTTTGGAATGAAGATTCCTGTCGTATCAGTCGCACATTGTGGTTTCCTTCTCTTAATCTGATCGAACGAGAATGGAATGGAGAGATCGTAACTGAAGGCTGGGGAACCTGTGTAGGACTGTCTGCACCCGACCAGCCAGTCACTGACTCTCTATTGGCGTCAACGGCGGAATGCGGGACGGACGATAAGAACGAAAGAGCGGAAAACGAAGAAAGACAGACAAAGAACAAGCAAGAAGGCCAGATGTTTCAGGGTATATCCAACTACAGAACAGAAAGCGATCCTTCGAAACTGTTTCGGCACCGCACTCTGGACATACAACCGATGTTTGGATGCCGTGAAAAAGAAGGATGTTGAATAAAACAAGAAAGATATAAGAGCGGCGTTCCCCAATAAAGAAGCAATTGACAGCATGGGCAAGCAGTGGGTGCTGGAGACCCCGTACGATATTAGAGACGCCGCCATGGAAGGCCTTCTCAAGGCATATGATTCCGCACATGCCAGGTACAAAACGGCAAGAAAGTGTTCAAGATTAAGCACGATCTCGCAGAAAGTGTTTCCAGGAGAGCATTGTGTTACATCATAAGCACTGGTCCCGCACAAGTGGGAAGTATGCGTTTCTTCGCCAAATGAAGATCGCTGAACCACTCCCACACGACCTGAAGTACAACACCAGACTCGTGTACCAAAGGACTACTGGTCACTACTACCTTTGCGTACCAATGCCTTTGCAGGTTCTTGAAGGGCCGTCTTCCGGTCGACTGATATCTCTGGACCCAGGAGTGCGAACATTCCTTACAGGCTATACACCAGACGGCAAGGTGGTTGAGCTCCGCAAAAATGACATTGGCCATATCTATAGGCTTTGTCACTGGCTGGACGAGCTGCACAGCAAATATTCCGCGAAATATCACGCGCGCAAAGGGGTGGCGCATGAAAAAGGCGGCAGGGAAACTAAGACGCCGGATACAAAACGTAGTCAGCGATATGCACTGTCGCATTGCAAAGTGTTTGTGCTCGACGTTCAACCTTGTAGTCCTACCTAGCTTCCCAGTCCAACAAATGGTGACGCGCGATGGTGGACAGCGACGGATCAGATCAAAGACGGCACGAGCTATGGCCACCTGGGCGCATTACAAATTCCAACGACGACTTCTCGACAAAGCACGAGAATATAATAAATCATGCAAAGTCGTTTTGGTCTCTGAAGAATACACCAGTAAGACATGCGGAGCATGCGGAAAGCTCAACGACGTTAGGGGTAGTAAAAAGTACGCCTGCAAAGAATGTCGCTTTGAGTGCGACCGCGATGTCAATGGTGCGCTGCATGACAGTAGATCGGACAGTAGACAAATATCTACACAGGAACGATGATCGTGTGGATGGTCCATACTGCAATCAACCGGAACTTTAAGAGCCGTCACTCTTTTACTTCGTAATTGTTGTGGCGCGCGTTGAGGCTCGCTTCCTTCTCGGGTTTTCCCCGAGTTGCATGACCCTAGTCTAACAATGAGCGTTATTACTATGCGGGTTTTGCGTCATTCTATTGAGATATTTTACGAACATGTTGGAATGTGTGTTATTTACTGTTCTTTTTGTGCTCTCTCGTCCTCTCAGGGTATAGCAGGGTCGCTGGTCACTACTATTAGGAATACCTGACCTGTAAGTAAAGGTATTGGGGCAACATCAGTTGGCTAGTGCTAGAAGGATGCTGCGGTCAGAGGTGAGATTCGAGAGAATTCGGCCACGAAGCTTGAACCACACTTTGTAGGTGCCTCGAGTGTCTGCCAGGACCACTTGTTTGCTTCAAGCAAAAGATTATTGGTTACTTCATCGACAGTAGAAACGCGTAAGACCCGACAACCACGTCCTTGCGCATTCATACCTTTTCTACTTCTATGTCTTTCTCGACGGTGATGCAGAATGTAGGTAATACATACAACCGATCATCAGGAGCCAATTCGAACTCATGGTTCTGCCACGATTAATTCTTGTGACAACTGAAAGTAGTTAGAAATTTGCATGTGCTGGTCAAGCAGCGAATCTTTGGGGACTTACCATTGCCTTAGTAAAGACTCATGATTACTTCAAGGTTTGACTCAGCTTGTTAATGTTGATCTTCTCAAGAATCGTGCCAGCCCCTTGAGATAGAAGCGATTGAGCAATATCTTGACCAAACATTTCTGCCTCTTCTTCAGTAGTAACTGTTCTTGTCAATCTGCCTGTCGCCGCCTCTTTCCCGTCGATGCTAGTAATGCATGCCTCAATTGTAAGGACATAATCAGGAGAAATAAATGACTCAACTCCGAGAGGAATAGAACAACCGCCTTCAAGTTTTCTCATGAGACTCCTTTCCGCCGTGCATACAAGAGTAGTTGGAACATCCCGAACTTTGTCTAAGAGACTCTGTGCAAATTCATCACCTTTCCGTATCTCGACGCCAAGGACGCCTTGCCCAACCGCGTATAGGAAGTGCGGAAAAGAAAAATATTCCGTTATTCTATCCCCCAGATCAAGTCGCAGAAGCCCAGCGGCCGCGAGAACCAAGCCAGTATAGCCCTGGTCTGGATCGTCCAGTTTGGCCAATCTTGTATTGCTAAGAGCGGTAAGTCAGACGACCACAGTCTAAGTAAGACAAATTTACCTGCACACTTACTCGTTTCCTCGTATAACTTTGATTTGCAGGTGTGGGAACCTACGACGTAACTGCGCCGTTCGACGAACAGATGAGGTCCCAATAACGCTATCAGGGGGCAACTCCGATAAAGATTTATATGGCAGGCCTGACCGAACAACTAGAGCATCTCGACGGTCTAAGGAAAGAACAATGAGTCCGGAACAGTTTGGTGTAATCCGTAACCAAAGTACTATTTACCTGATTTTCCTAGAACAGCGCCAATCTTAAATTCTTTCGGAAGAGTTGTGGGGACATCTATGGCTTTCAGCTGAAGCTCCAACTTAAACACTGCAGCAGTCTTATCATACCCTTAAGCGAATGCACAATCATATCGACCGAGTCAACTTCAGTAGATCCTAGCAGCTCTTCAAGTTCCGACGTCCATACCGGCTTCCCACCAAATGCATATAACGGCTTATCCTGGAAATTGTCGGCCAGTGAAGTTTTGGTCACTATCTCAAATTCGTAGTCTGGGAAATGCTCTGAAAGAGATGCTGCAACCATCTCACTTTGAGCAACAGCCATCTTGGAGGCTCTTGAACCAATTCGTATTGTCTTAGACATTGCCGTATTGCCGTGAACCGAAAAGTGGAACCCTGGTTGTAATCGTTGTGCTGATGCGAAAAGGAACTATGAACTTGTATGCCGGACAGGCCCATGAATTGTCGCCAGCTCGCAAAATGATATCCCCTTGCCGCACAAAGTTTTGCACCCGAACGCGAGAGAGACGAGAAGCTCGTATCTGCTTAGAGTTCGCGACAAAAAGCATGTGTGTATATCTGAACCCTTGCCCACGATGACTGGCAATAGCCCCCAAAAAAAATTGGACACAATGATGCACATGAAGTGCTGCGGTGTCGACCAGCTCAGCGACTTCTACGGACTTGTGCCAGCCTGGCTCTATCGCGGTGTCTCAAGTTGGAATCACAGAGGCTCTGTTTTTGTACTAGATCCTATGTCTTTAATGTCCGAAGTCTCCTAGCGCATTACTTATATCTACAAACGCATCTCCAAGTAGGTCTTAAGTCTGCACATACCGCAGACGCCCCAAAACTGAAGAGCTGGCGCCACCGTGCACAGCTCTGGTGGTCCTGCGCATTATCGCCCTATCTCGCAAATAGCCCGGCTTTGAGCAAAGGGTGTTACCCGGCCAGTCTGATAATACGTTTCGTCTTGCCCTGACACGGGCAGGACCCTTTCCCCTCGAGCCACTTCCAAAAAAAAAATTCGGAATATCTACCCTAGAATGACAATGGCAATCAACGCAGTAGTTACCGACGCGCAAGAGAGTAAGCGAGCCAAGGCCGGGGCAGATGCGGGTGCCGAGGAAGTTCACTACGACATGAACGGCAAGGTGTTCACAGAGGTGGACTTCACGATGAAGCAAATCTACGATGCTATACCCCAACACTGCTTCCACCCGTCGATGCTGCGGTCGCTGGGATACGTGGCGCGAGACTTCCTCCTGATGGGGTCGCTCGTGTATGCGACGTCGTACATCCAGTATCTGCCGAGCGCGGTCGCGCGGTTCGCAGCGTGGACCCTGTATACTGTAGTGCAGGGCATGGTCTTCACCGGTATCTGGATCCTCGGCCACGAGTGCGGACACGGAGCGTTCTCTGAGAGCAAGGCAGTGAACCACAGCGTCGGCCTGTTCCTCCATAGCTTCCTGCTAGTGCCCTTCCACGCGTGGCGTCTGTCGCACAGCAAACACCACAAGGCCACTGGCAACATGGAGCGCGAGGTCGTGTTCGTCCCCCATACGCGCGAGTCCTTCCTGAAGACCAAGTTCGGCGAGCACGCCGACCCAAGACACTCTGAATTCGCGGAGATGGTGCAGGACGCGCCCATTGTGTCCATGTACAAATTGTTCATCCACCAGGTCTTTGGCTGGCCGGCGTACCTTTTCGCCGCTGTCAGCGGGCCCTCGTACGATGTCCCCTTCTACAAGCTGAACCACTTCTATTTTGGCGAGGATGGGCCCTACTTTGGGCCCAAGGACACGCGGCACATCATCATCTCGGATGTCGCAATGGCTGCTATGATCTACGGTCTGTACCTCTTCGGACAGGCCGTCGGCCACTGGAACGCCATTCTACTCTACGGAATCCCCTACCTTATGGTAAACCATTGGATCGGTAAGTGCTCCACCGCTGCTGGCCATAGTCGTAGGTCTCTGCTAACATCTTAGTTGCCATCACCTATTTGCAGCATTCGGACGGCGCACTGCCGCACTATCACGATAACGTGTGGACTTTCGCAAAGGGCGCGACGGCCACTATCGACCGTGACTTTGGCTTCATTGGCCGCCATCTGTTCCACAGCATCATCGAGACGCATGTGCTGCATCACCTGGTGTCGACCATCCCGTTCTACTACTCGCACGAGGCGTCCGCTGCCATCAAGAAGGTCATGGGTCCATCGTACATCGCGGACACGGACACGAACTTGCTCGTGGCCCTGTGGCGCAACCAGCGCAACTGCATGTTTGCAGAGGAGAGCGTCAAGGGCTCCGGTATCCTGTTCTACCGTAACCTACATGGCAAGGGCATGCCGCCTCGTCCGCTTACTGCAGCCGACTAGGCGCTGTCCTATCGCAGATTCTGCCATGCCAGAATACATATTTTGTTCCTTAGAAGCATAGACCATAGATTAGATTCCTTAATTAATGAAGGTTTAACCTCGACTCTCACATTACACTAACTATCCCGTGGCTGTGGCGTACACAGCACCTTAATGGACCGAATTATCAAGATGGACGCTTCTGACATGACCAGTTATCTTCAGTCCCTTTAACAGACGACCAACAGAACGACATGATTGCGCAACAGAACGCTCTCTTATTAGACAGCAGGAGCAGACAGAGAAGTTGCAGGTATTATTTATTGGAAAAATGCGTCAACCCAAATCCCCGCAACAGGGTGGGTATGGGAATCCGGAGCCTACGGTGACAGAGAATGAGACACCTACGACGTACAGCCGCGAGGCCAAGGAACCGGATACTTTCAGGTCCGGACCCGACATCGTCGAGAGATTCCTCTCCGAATTCTCCCTTATATGGAGCTAACAGGGTTCGGCGAGGAGTCAAGCTGCTTCACTTTATTGCCTATATCTGCGCGGACCAGCTCGCTATTGGGTTAAACCGTTTGTCGATCAGACAAACGAGAACTTTGCGATCAAGTCCGATTGGAGTGTTCGCGAGACCTTTGGCGACCTTGATTAGCCGGAGACGTCAATCCAACGTTGAAGCAGGAGACCTGTACATATAACAGATTACATGGGGCCAGGCAACGGCACTTCAGCCATGAAAAGGTGCGGCACTCCCACACGGTTGAGCTGGTGCAGGCGACCTTCGCGCGAGTGCCAGCCCAAATTAGGTACCAAGGCTAACAAAGCCAAACTGATCGTCACCGCACGCTTCATCAAAGATTTGAAATTCATTCCGCCAGCCGGCATAGGCGAGTGTAAAATTAGTCCAATCACATTGCAAAACGCACATATTCGCATGAAGTTGTAGAAGTAGTTGCCAATCCGAACCACCATCGATTATCTCGAGGACTCTTCGCGTTATGGTCCATCGTAATAATCATACGAATAGATTGTGAATACTTATTTTTCCGAACGGCATCCACACACAATTAGTCAAAAGAGATGTGTGAACGCGTCGGGCAAATCATCAAAAGTTAATCAGACACGTCCCACGATAGTCTATATGATTTCTTACGATTTTTAACTACAACAATATGCTGTTGATGATTGTGAGCCTCTCTCATCAGCGGGATGGATGACGTCGTTGGCCCATTAAAACGTCCTCATAAGCGACAATTGACTATCGTCTACTCAATGGTGGCAGTGAGGAGGCAGCGCAGGAGGTTACAGGTTACAGAAGTCTCGATGATTATACCACTGGACAGCAGGGAACCACCTACACCAGATGATTCTGCAGTCAATGACGGCGTCACTCCCGCAGAATCTCGTCAGGAACAAGCTTGTTCTGTTTACGATCTGTCAGAAACTTCTCGATTTTGTGGAATGAGTCATCCACTCCTCTGGCACAGACCAAAAATCTGTGGTGACACTATGATAGCAGTGCAGCATCTCCTTCCTTTCCAGATAGTTATGGTGTCCAAGCACGGTAAAAAGGGACCAGTAGAGGTTCAGGAGATACGACGCAAAATGTGTAATTTGAAGCTTACGGATTCGGCCAGCGACATCCATGAACCACATGAAACTTCACTTCAACATGCATGGCGTACTCTATGGCAATGCTGATGACCTTAGACGGGCCCAAAGAAGGCGAGGCAGCAATTTTTTGCTGGTATTTTGGAGTTTTGACAGAATCTCGACTCCAGTGGAATAGCTGACATCTATGACATCGCAGTCTTAGTTCAGAGACAAGGCCGCCCAAGAGGAACTCGAAGACTCGCAACATCTGCCGAGATTGTGCAACGGGCAGCCGATAGGATAGAAAGAGTGCGACGATGTGGATCCTCCGAAGGGTTGGACACCGGACGGAGGTTCGGAAACACTTTACTCCCCTCACGCGTACATCAACGTGCACGTTTCCATGTCGCGAGCTCGCTCCATCCACCAGAATTTTTAGCTATCTCTCTCTACTTAGAATTCTGAACTGAATGGATAAAAGCAGTATTTCAACCACAGGTCAAATAACAGAGCCCGTTGGGTGTCCGCGTTGATCGCGGCAATCATGTTTATTTGCTTACTCATCGTGTCGTACTTCGTGCCAACAGCAAAGGAGATTGAACGACTTAAGTCATCTATGTCTTGGGTTAAGTATAATCCATCAAAGCACAGTGGAGATGGAACTTTGGAAGAGAGAAGTTTCACAGTATTCGCATGGAGCGTAGTGTTGCATCCTTTGCAAACGCAGCGGGCGCGCGGCCACGTGCACTTCAGCAATGTGGGTATCATTATTTGGACAGGGAGCAGTATATATCAGCAGACACTAGTGTTTGTGCCTCAGCGGCAGGAGCGGCAGCAGTATGTCCGTGGATTACATCGGGCTTTATAACTGTGGGTGCTGCCATTTGGGGATCCCTTGTCTGATGTATCGGGAGGTGGTCGCACCGTGGGGGTCCGTGCTCGCGCCCAGCAGCTTACAATCTTGCCCGGTCTCTGTAAGAGTGTGATCATAATGATTGTGAATCTTTTCTTCATCTCGCCCGTCTGGGTTCTGGCGTTTTTGATATCAGGCACGATTCACATAATCAGAATACTTAAAGGAGATTCATGGGGCAATTACCAACCATTCCTTTTTGGGACTAGTGTAAGTAGATATTCGTACTCCCGATTCGAAAGTTGTACCTCGACTTCGTAAGAATAAACCTAAACTTTTAACGGGGACTAATTCGTAAGACGAACTCGAAACGCGTAGAACGCGACGGATCTCAAGTTATATCGCAACAGCTATTATCCGTCCACCCGTACGTGATACAACAACTATAATGGATCCTGTTACGGCTGGTTTTCCCACGGTAGTAAACAGCCCACATACATTATATGTCGGCGAGGTGTTTGAGTCGGTCGATCAAGCCAGATGGGCCGACGCATTGTCACTAATGTAGTGGCGAGCCTAGTGTAGACAGAAACCCGGACTAGGGTTTCCTTGATAGAGTACAGGAATGGACTTCTGGGTACCACCATGTACTTTATACTAGTCCCAAAGAGGAATGGTTGGTAGTTGCCCCATAAATCTCCACAATTAATCCACTATGATAATAATGGTACCGACATGCCGATAAAACCCTAAGCCTAGAAACAAGGGACAGCCCAAACCCTCAGAAAAATACCCTAAGCTAGGCGGATGGTCGCAAGCGACATGTCCGCAAGTTAATACCAACGCTTATTACTGTCCTCCATTCTACTTCACATTCAGCACATAAGTTCCCGCCATCAATGTCGTCCAGTGCTAACCAAATCGATTCGGAACAAAAGACGTTAGTCGAAACTATAAAAACGATCTTGCGTCTATCTGATCGTTCAGTTGCTGACCAAAATCAAATTCTGCGCTACGGGAATTATCATACAAATGTGATTCTGGTAGCCCTTGCTCTACTCGATTACGGTTACAATCCCGAATCGCTCTCACGTAATCTCTGGATGCATTTACTAAATGACGTTGATAACATAGAGGAGGTCTCGCAGTTCTTGGCACCTGTTGGTGGATCATTTCAAACGGTTTCGAGGTCATTTACCAGAGTTTCAAATTTGCAAGGAGCTTCTCCAATAAGACCGCTAACTTGGCAAGATGCTGCAAACCGGTTTCAGCAATCCATAAATCTAATGAAGACATTACTGCAGTGGACCTTAACATTCTTCCGGGACTTGTTGATTCCTATCATGGCTAAGGGAGGAACTCCTACACCATCTAGTGTAAGTACAGCTTCTAGGAATCAAAGGGACTTGAAAAAAAAGGTATAAAATCGGTTTTGCTGTTAATCGGGTATATATGTCTAATGCTCGTTGATATAGTTATTAGAGGGTGATGGCTGGTTTTCCCGCGTGGGATACGTCATGGACTTTGACGCACCGGCGCATATTACACCCCTTCCTGGAGCTGCAGCTAGCGTGCTTGAAGCTGCTCACATTATTCCCTTCAGTGCCAGCAAAAATCAAACTTTACGACGTACGCTTTCCATCTTCGCGGGTCAAGATATGGAAGTGTTGTTAACTGGCGCAAACATAAATGATCCTTCTAATGCACTGTTACTAGCTTCGGATACTCATAGGTATTATTTTGGTACATTTAGATTTGGCTTGGAATGCCGAGATAAGAGGTACTTTATCAGAAGATTAGTTGCAGATCGGGTCCTGAATGGCGATGTGTTGGCTCACGCGGATGGTGAAAGGATTTTTTTTGGCCAAGAATCTCACGATATTGCCAAGCCCTCGCCCTTCCTTTGCAATGTGCACTTGGCTGTTGGTCTTGTTTTGCGCAATAGTGGTGCAGCGGAGATGATAAATAAAATTCTTCAGGACGAAGAATCGTTTAATGATGGGAATGTGGACGGAGATTATTGGTATCAAGTTAGTGCCTCATGTCTTGACAGAGAGTTGACAGCTTTGCAAGGCTTTAATACGTTAGCTATGGACGATGATACGGACGCCGATACTGATGGAAATCTTTCGCGGTCTAGTCGTCATACAATATAAAACCATAGCAGCTTTGTGAGATAGCCCTTCATCCACATTCGGCCACACAACCCTCAGATCTCTAATTGGCCCGGCGACTCACTTGTAAGTCACTCTTATAATTCGTGTTGACGCGTTTGTGTTTAGAGTAAACGACGCGTTCGCAACGTGCGAAGGCTAGGAAAACAAATCGAGCACTAAGTTATATACTTTGACGGACTTAGTCACTTTTTTGTACCGTGTACGTCATTTTGAGGTACTCGGGCTCTTTATTCGAGTACTAAGTATGTCAGAGTGATGAACTGGATGACAAGAGTACTGAGTTTACTATCCTGCCGCACTGGCTCTCACACTGCAAGTACTGAGTCCCTCAATGCAAAGTAATGAAGAACTATCCGCGCCGGCAGCGATGTGGCACACGTAATTTGAAAGTGCGAGAACCACGTGGGAGTAAGTCTGTAGAATAAACGCATACGTTATTAATTATTAAATTAGCAATAAAAACGTGAAGTCTAAAAGCAACACGCAAGTTAAGCAACTGAGTGATCACTAGGCACCAACTCGATGCTCTACGTAGGCAATAAAACGTGAAGTCTAAAAGGAATACGCAAGTTGAGCAACTGAGTGATCACTAGGCACTAACTCGATGCTCTACGTAGGAGCAACAGAACAGCAGTAGCAGCAAAATGAAGCATCGAGAGAGAGATGTAATTGTCTGAGCAGTATGGGTCAAGCTAATCATACCGCGTCATGAGCTGCTCGATCGAATGCATCCTCGTAATTGAACATGTCCCAGTTGCGGTCCAGAATGTAGTCACCGCCTGTCTATTATGGACTATGCCAACCGCGCATTGAATATCCTCGACCTTTATGCACTTTGTCGTCCGCAGCACCCGAGATCGCAGTGGAATGACTCTTCCGCAATATTCATCTTCTTTAATGGTTGTAGATCGTCTACATCGCGAAATTGCTGAACCAGGGCTAAGCTAAAAGTCTCATCGAGTGCAGGTGCGTTCACGGTGAACAGGCACGCAACTTGGGCATAGTAGTAGTTCTCCCCGCTGTTCCCACACCTCACATAGCGTCGACTGCGCGCACCCGTTCTGCTACTGTCTCTATGAGCGGGTATTCCTTTTCATTATTCCCCTGGTACGTCTTGAACTCTGTGACGACGAAATCTTGCTGCCGAAACGCATATGAATTGCCATATCCGATTACTCTGGCAATAGCATTCCATGGCCATTGTAAGTTACAGCGTCGAGTTTAGCGAGCCAACCACGATGTCACCCTTCGACCCGTATATCTCGTCTTCCCACGTCAAGGCCATAGATGGATTTGTACTTAATTAGAGAAGATCCTGCGAAGGGTGACATGCACAATAGGCGGCTGATCAATATGTCCCAACTGTGCTATCCTTTTAGCGACTACTGCATCCGGCTAATTTATATCATTGGTTCACCAGAAGTCATCAAGTTCTGTATCTAAATATCTCTCATTGACTTTACCAGGAATTGGCTTCGGTACGTTCCAGACTACGCACCCGAATTGTGACAGTGCTTCTGGTGACTTATAGTTCCCGGCGGTTTAATGCCCTGCCTTCATGGTTTCGAATTTGATAACCCTTCGATCATTCTGTTCTCATACGATAGGTGATAAGTATGCCGTGTGCTCTCGCATCCGTCCACGGCATGCAGACCAAGTGGCTTGGCCATTTCTGAATTCTAATTCTGTGTGTTCGAGAACGGTATCCTCAGGTGTCTACAATATTGCAATTCAGCTTAGTTGTATTGTATCGAATTATATCTGTCGCAGTGATGACGCATCGCTATATCAACATGGCCACAAGGATTTGTGTACCTTGCTGCACAAGCGTATTATATTCTGCGTAATGGGTTTCGTGAACGCAAGTGGAGATGCTCATCACACAAAGCTAAGGAGACTTATCTTACTACTACAACGGTCAGAGCCTCAGGCATCGCCTGATGGTTGGACGACTGATCCAAACAAAAGAGACCCAGACATCCAGGATGTGATTTTCAAATATATCATTTGCTGACAGGAGCTGGGCCACCATGTGTAGTGATCTCCATTATCCACCACCGTGCTTTCCAGATTCAATTATAATTCGAGCAATTTGATTTCAAATCGTAACGGTCCATGACATGCGTAGTAAATGCCAGAAACCATTAGTCCGAGACCTTGAAACTGATTCACCTTGCTCAATCCAGGTGACAGTGTTATCGTCGTTGCTGTGGAAATATCACTCATCATGTGAGACTAACACAATTTCGTTAGCTCCATCAGGAAGAGCACGGTCGATCACAATTTGACAGTCCTCGCCATCAAAGTCCTTCTTTGAGATCGATATGCTACCATTCTTCGGGCCCATTCTTATAAATACTTTACAACATCGTTTCTCTCGTAGCCATCGGAGTTGACATCTTTGGAATGACAACCGAGAGTGAACCATGGTTACGGAGGTGGCGTGTGATGGTGGTCTGGGAGATAGTTGCACCGATGGAATTTCATAAGAATTTCTTGAGTGTTTGGGCTGTTCTGTCGTTAGATTGCATGTCACGGAAGTACATGAGGCATTTTCTTTTAGTGTCTCCATCGCTTAAGGGAGGCTGGCGTTTGAATGCTTGCAGCGCTGACTAACAACCGGAAGTTGCCCTGTGCGTTGAAACTGCACTGCCATCTTTTATAAGTGTGGCCCGGTATTTCCGCCTTCAATACGAATACTGAGAGATGTTGAGAGATGAATGCGGCTTATTTATGCCTTTCAAACGGTCATCAAAGTACCTCTTGATAGCTTCTATGTTCCTAATCTCCGAGTCTGATAAGTTCGGGTTCCTGAGAGCTTCAAGCTTAGCCAGCGAGTCCGATCAAGAACGAGCGGAGTTCGGGCTCACTAGCCACTCTCTGACATTGGTAATACTTTCTGCAGCCTCGCCAGCCGTTTGGTCTTGCGGCGGGCTCATCCATGGAATGGGACTGATCCTACGTGGGAAGTCCACCTTACACTGATATCCCACTGATTCTGCATCTCTGACAACTCTATTCAATTCTGTGTCATCATCTTGTGCTAATTTGCAGAAAATTTCCGATAATATACCTGTATAATACCCTGTCAGTTGAGCTTGTGTCCGCTTTGGAAGATAGAAACTTATATTCGAACAATGAGCGCATGCCGACGTTGCTTTTTGAGCTGGGCCGTCCATCTTCGCTGGGTTCGTTCAGACCGGCCCGTATGTATTGTACGCTTCAGAGATTTATCGGCTTGAGCAAAGTAAACCAACTTCGCATTGGGAGGCTGCCTTTCTGATTCTGTCTCATCATATTGCTTTTGCGTTTCATCTTCAGCGCAGTGATGGTTACCCAAAGGCTTGGGTCCGTCTCCTCCACGCCAACTTGCCAATCAACTCTATATTTCTTCCTGGAAATTTTCTGATTGGCTTTAGAGCGCTTTGAGGGAGGTGGCACGATTTTCAATAAATTAAAAAGTATACAGTGTAATGAATCACGTCGCCAGACGGGTCGCGAATATCATACACATCGCCAGATTTGGTGAGTTCCAAACGTAGCAGATGTAAGGATAAGAAAATGTCAGTACTGTCACTATATTATAGTATAGTTTAACCTAAAACCGTTAATATTTCTCGATGTACCACAGCAGCATAAATTTTCAGTTTAGAGCAAAAATATTCCCTATTAATATAAGTACAAGCAACATTAACATGATAATTTATTTTATTTTGTAATTGAATAAGTTGTGGTGGCAATGAAAGGTTTTGTTTGTCGCTGTGGTACAATTGCCGCGACTTTATAAGTCGAAAATCAGCAATCAGAAAGTCAGGGCAAAGTTTAATTTGATCGATCCCTTGCCTGATGGACCACGAGCAGCCGCAGTGCTTTTGCCACGTTTGAGAGTAACCAACCATTCGCGAGTGAGAGGAACGCGGCATAAAAGCGTTCGCGCAATTGGGTTAACTACTCAGATAATTGGAATTTTACCTCAGCATCATTATATGGCTATTCAACATGCCCCGTGGTGAAACATCATTCTTAGTGGTTTCAAATGCAGCATCCGCGAATGTGCGGCGAGACATCGAACAGCTCGCTTGAACACTGTTCTGGCTCACGTAATCTAGTCGTAACTGACTGTGATCTATCGGTCAGCCCACTGCACAATCCTGGCATGCAGGGGCACGACACGATCATAGTGGTCTGGTGGCCTTGGCCTCAATGTCGACCGTAATCGATAATCATCCGAGCATTGGATATCTGAACGCGATGCGTCATTATTCCCGAAAGCTGTCGACCTGGACAGTGTGTTTGAATGTTTGAATCCATGGGCCGCCCGGCTAGCTCGTCACTACTAATCACTACCTACCGGATTAGAAGGGCTACGCTGAGCACGCAATCCTTGATGAAGCGGCATCTGCGATCCCTACATTGGCTTAGCGCGAAACGCCACATTCGGACATCGGTGGAGATGCGGACAAACCGGCACTTGGCTCTGATGCGTCTTTGTTGTGCTTGATGGAATAAAATGAAGACGAAGACTGCAACTAATCCGAACTGGTTTACTCGGTTACAAGGAGTTAAGAGTAAACGGTTTATGATATGTTTTGTCACATGCTTTACTGTGTCCCTGATCGACTTCCGCAGCATGAACAGCTTCTTGTGACCCTCGATAACTATCCGGCTTCGAATGTAAGGATGATCGACAGTCTGCCTGTAGTCATTCACGACTCTTTTATCGTCATCAGCTTCTCGTCAGTGTAATAATCAATGGCATTTGTTTTCATTCATATATAGTCTTATATTCATCTGCTAATTAAAATTGGTTTTGTGCTGCTCCCGCCTGAAACCTGCCGTATGATGTGTGTTCCTGCATATGCCGGCGTCCATTCTTGGCTGGCCAGTTCGGGGCGCCGCGTTCTTTTGATCAACGGGAAAGAAAAACCTTAGAGTGCGAAAACGTTAGTTACAAGAAGGCGCCATGTTATTTTGCAGCTTAAACTGGGGAGGTTAAAGTTCAATCAAATGTTGGCATGTTTATCTTCATTTTAATTTGTGAGTGTTGTGTGAGCAGAATGAGCAAAACAGCGTTGGGGATCAGCGAACGTGATTCTTAGGAGATGACACAAGTCAACGGTGACCGTTGACTTATCCCTTGAGGTGCGCCGCATCTCCCTATTTGTCCTATTCCGTCCAAGGTCCACTTCATACAGGCATCTTCAATAAGGCTCAAATGACTTTATGAACCGTCGTGGAATTGAGGCTAACTATACACATCTGACTAGATGTCTTGCAAGTATTTCGCCAAGTACGGTAGGCATAATTTGTGATCCTGGGATACTAGCTTGAGACCTTTGCAGAAACTTTCTGACCGGTGCCTGGACCCTGTGAATTTCCGATGTCGCTTCTAGCTGCTTGTAGCGTCGGTGACAAGACGGACAAGTACATGCATTCATTTGCTAGTTGACTCAGTTACGCCGCTAGCTGCTGCGGACTTGTAGATACGCTGCTGTCTTACCTGGCACCAGACATGTTCTCCCGATGAGTTTCATCTTTTTCTAATTAAATACGCAGCTTGATATTGTATAAAGGGACCACTGCCCGAATTGATTGACAAGACGCACCTTTCCTACTGTTGATTACGAACAGCCGCCCCTGCACACATTGTACATGTCCCATTGACAGCTTGTGGATAATGCTTTTCGTCAAAACAATATTTTTGGCAGCTGCCATATACGCAGGGAGTATACGCGGGACTCCAGTCGCCTCGTCAACCTACCCGATTCCAAGTATCATCACACCGTACAACCAGACATCACCGAAATTTGATGCAGGAAAGATTCAGAACTCAGATTTTGAAGTGCACGATGTCCTTGATTTTGGAATACTAAAGGATTACAACAATGAATACTCGTTGGATCGCGACGGAGGAGGCTCGTGCTCACTAGGGAACAGGACGTTCTGGTTTTTCTGTGATACTATCGTGGCCGACAGCACAGGAGCGTTTAGAGGATTCACAAGTAACTCGGTCGCCCTTGCCCTGGACTACAATCATGCTGGATGGTTGAGAGATATAAGCGCGAGTTCAACGTACGGTGTCTTCGCAGCAATTCCTTATACTGACGAAGAGGCAACCCTGTCGAAGGACGTCTTCAACCGGTACGCGATTTGGACTTACACGGACTGTGTTGCTGTAAGCGATACTTCTGCGGTACATTTCTGGGAAGTCGTCCAGTACTCTTCGGGTGTCGGTCCTATTAGCCGGGGTACGACTATGGCGGTGTATAACGTAGATCCGGACAAAAATGAGCTTACGGTTACCCGCGAGGAGCAGTTTTTCTATTCTGGCGATGGGTATGCATACGGCTCTTTCGCTAATGTCGTTGTCGATGGCATTGTGTATTTGTATGCTCTCGATAGCAAATACTCCAGCCGTCAAGACGTGCACCTCGCGCGCGCTCCGGTATCTCAGATCACGGACAAATCTACATGGAGTTATTTCGATGCGGCATCTGGGGAATGGTCGTCGACTCAGCCGTCAGCTTCTGAGCGGAACGCGGCAGCGGCTGTGATTTCCAACTCAATGCCGTTTTCATCTGGGAACATCTATTATTCGGAGTATCACAACCAGTACTTGCTCGTCTTTTTCAATAATTGGATTGATAATACGTTTCGAGTCCTGTCAGCCCCGACGCCAGCGGGACCATGGACTACAGATAACAAGGTCCTATACGAGACTCCGGAAGGCATATCGTACAACTACGGTGCGCAGTCAACACCTGTATATTACCAAACAGGCGGCGAGCTAGGGGGCAAGAATTTGATGTTGGCGTATACCTATCAGGATGTTCTTTCGAAGTATCCCAAAGCATTGAAGTTGAAATTTGCATGAAAGTAGAACCCATGAGATTATCATGGTCAATTTTCGTTAGCATGGCATATATTTTTCCGGACTTGTAACCGGTTTCATTGTGGCGTAAGGGTCGTATGATTTTGGTGCCAATGGTTGCTTTCTAGATATAGACGAATGATGGTTCTCTTGGAATATGTGTATAATAGTCACTGATGATGATTGTGACATGTCGCCGCCTAGGAATCGGCATAAATAATATCCGAAGCTTATTTTCGTTTTGTCGTATTGGTATCCATAACCAGCCAAAATAATCTGTATCCCGTGTATATCCAGAACTGGAGAAGCGTTCCTTCCAAGAAGGGCGACTGGTCAGCCAATAGCTCAGTGAGCCAGCCAGCAGCCTCCCTTACCCTGGACATCTAAATTCAGATATGTGTGTGGTCCAGGATTGGATGGCCCAAGATAAATCTACACGCCCCCCCCCTAATACTAAAGCTACGCCCCCTGCCTTACTAATGCTACACCCCTTCCTTTTTATTTTAATCACCCGATTGTAAAAATAATGTTAACCTGTCGTTCTTACTTCGTGCCAACATTTGTTATCTTTAAAGCTTCATAAACACGACACCTTGCAATTAAGCTATATATTATATGTTGACGTCAAACACCATAAACGTTCCCCCTTCAACGGTTTGGACCTCTACCGGATGAGACAGACCTCGACCTCGCGGCCGTCCTCTGCCTCTGCCTCTACCCCTTCCCCTTCCACGTTCTACGCCAACACCAGTATGAAGTTGACCCTCGACAACCTCAAACCCAGACGGTACTCGGCGAGTCGAGCGGTCGGTATCTGCTGATGGGTCGCTGGGCGACTGCGAGGTCGTATCGTTTCAGGATTCTGAGCCCATAGTCGATAGTCCACCAGCAACTTGAACCGGTTGACATAATTACTAACATCCTGTGATTACACTATGCCTAAAACGGAAGGCGTGTAGCTTTACACGTGACTGCACTATGCCTAAAATGGAAGGCTGTAGCTTTAGTAAGGCAGGGGGTTTAGATTTATCTTGCCCCATATCTTTATAGTAGAATGGGTACTTTTGTTGGGATTAGTCTTTAGGCACCATACTACGACTGGCAAATCCCGACAAAAGTACCCCACTCCACAATAAATCGTATCCATGCCACCACATTGAACTTGTTTAGCTACAAATATATATCAAACTGTTATTGCTGCAAATCCCTAACCTACACTTTGTCGGATTAGTGGCTGACGCACGGTGTCTGAACTGCGCGTTTAATCCACAACGGCCCTAAACCAATGATAGCTCTCATTAATGTTCAACCCCACAATCATACCTTAGCACCTCTAAGATCCACGACTATATCTCATTTCACAAGTTTCTGTGCATTTCGCTGCATTCGTTCTCTAAACGATGGACACAATAGTTGCTGGATCGTCTACGAACTTTCGCCGCCGATCTTTTTTCGCGTGCGAGATCGACGACCACTCAGAACAGTCCTGGACTTAGAGATCAGAGAGATCAGTCGGACGTGGATCGCGGGAAGCGTTCTAAATTGGACAGCTCACCCGATTTCTCTAGGTCGCCGACTGATGTATCAAGCACGACAACAGTCACGATGTCGATGGATAAGTCTCCGCAGAAAAACGAGAGAGGCGGGCTTTCGGACTACGACAGGGCCATTGACCTGTTGAAGAATAATCCACCAGAACAGCGACTAGATTTCCATCTCCCTTACTTCCAGTATTTAAAATTGGAGGACTGCTGGTCTAAGATGAGGTTGGCGGAAAA
Organism: Lipomyces doorenjongii; assembly: GCF_038497915.1. Lineage (NCBI taxonomy): Eukaryota > Fungi > Ascomycota > Lipomycetes > Lipomycetales > Lipomycetaceae > Lipomyces > Lipomyces doorenjongii. The sequence continues at coordinate 19,689 of NW_027118155.1, read as the reverse complement.
CATTCCAGAGGATCAGAAGTATGCGCTTCGATATGCATTGCTCGTCATGTCAGTACCTAACCATTGTAGGTATCCGTATTTGGCATACGACAGTGCTGCCGAGATAGCTACTGTGGTTACTGTCCCACGCGATCTCCACGAAGGTCCAGCCTTGGAGCTCGGGATGATGTTCATGAACGGTGCTCGAGATTATCTGTCTAGTCATGGAGCAGATGCTAGCTTAGTTCGCTGCGTTCACAATGCTGGATCTACCACGTTCAAGGGTATTTATGGCAGCTATGCCAGAAGCAAGAAACAGGCAGACGGAGCAATCGTGTATACGCCTTTTGGTGGCCATACTACGATCATGATCGCTATTGAGGTCGGGTATAGCCAGGACTATACTGCACTTTGTCGGAACAAGGACCAGTGGATCGAAGGGCGACATGTTAAGGTCTGTGTACTGGTACGTCTTGATGAATCACCACGGTTTCGAAATCCTCGTACTCTTAATGAGAGTATCGTAGATGTAGAGGCAGAAATGGAGAAGATGGGTCGCAGTATGGCTGAATCTGTGATTAGAGATCACTCACGAGGTTACTATGGTTCTATTGAATACCGCGACCACAAGTGGGTTGGAGACTTGACGGAAGTGTTCATTGAAGTGTGGCGAGTTAACAAGAGGCAGCCTGTCAGATACGTGAGTAATATGACTGAAATTTTCTGGAGGCCATACCGTGCTCACAATTTGGTTTAGCAGCCACTTCAGAATGCATGGTCTTGTAACCGTCTCCCAAAAACCATTGGCCTTAAAGTTAGTGATTTTGTTCCGGACTTGAAAGCTGCCAATATCCCTGACAGTAGTCTTTCCTTTGATGCAATTTTATATGTGGATATACTCAGAAGATCATTGCAGACGACAGCAGAAGAACGATATCTGGAGTTTATTTCGCCTTAACGGTCCTGTTCGAAGTAGGGAAGAGTAGGGAAGTAGGGTGTCCCCTCTTTCTCATGGCTGTCACGGTAGGAAGTTTTGTATCCTCGTAGTAACTGCATTTTTAATATCCATGCCAATCGAGTCAGTCATCGTCACAGGTATGGGATGAATGGTAATTGATGCCTAAGAATATAAATTTCTTCGTTGCTTCATTTTGTTTACGCTCCGCTCGTCGTCAGATTCCTGCAGACAGGATCAAGCGTCCTTCCGTCCAGCCCAAATGTGTCGTCCATGAATACTGTAATTTTGTAGTTATCACCTGTATCGATACCGAATCCAAAAGAGTCAAATTGTTGATGAACATTGGACTGCATGAGAAGACCAATTTGACAATAGTATATCCCCGAATCTGTTTCTCCTGACCTAATCGTAATGTACCGTGGGTAATTCAGACTGTTGAAAATTTCTTCATGAGACAATGGGAAAATATGAGCGGCATCAAAGCCTGACCAATAATTTCTGTGAGCAGCAAGTTTGATATTTCCTGTGATCAGGCATTTGCCATCCCTTATTCGTACTTCATCCCGAAAACGGCGATCTCGCTTGCTGATATTACGCGTATATGCACGTGTGATGCATCGCTCTTCAGGGAGCGATATCGTGCCTAATGCTACTTTAGTCGATTTATCGTAAGACTCGATACGAAGTAAGATTACCTCCTGGATAATCGCAAATCGCAAACTATGTCATAGAGTCCTTGGAGAGGCACATCAGTAGCCGTCAGCGGAGCCGCGGCCCTTCGTAGCCACAGCGATCGAGACGTCCTTGTCGCTCAAGAGAGCCGGTGCCGGTGGACGTACGCCTCGATTCGTCCATGTCTAAAACGGTTGACGTGTTCCAGCGAGCTGTCAATAAAGTTCGCTGACGAACTCAAGAGCTTAAAATCAATGCTGAGCCGTTTACTGGAGAGATTGAGTTGACGTTGAGTTTCACTTGGCTCCTGCCTTTCGTTTTTTGGGGTTTTATATATTTCTTATGAATTTTTTCTTATAGGGCAAGTCACATCGCAGACTACCAGCGAGATTAGACATGGATGTCAATTAGCGAAACTTGTGTGTTATATTTACGATAGGAAACGAGTGGGATTAGGGGTGGACACGAATGACGAAAATATTCGCAATTCGAATGCGAATATTTGGATGTTTCATTACGAATGCGAATGCGAATAAAAAACATTTATTCGTAATTATTCGCAATATTCGCACATATAAAATATAATAGTTTAACAAATACATTAAAAAACTTCCTCGTGGCCACATATCCCTCAACCAATCAAGCTTCGCACATATAAAGTAAAATAATTTAAGAATTACGCTTAAAATATTCCTCGTTGCCGTACATATCCCTTAACAAAACAAGCTTCCTCATGGTGTCCGCACTTAGGGAGCGTCTGCGTCGGCCCAGCAAATCCCTTCCGCTGTTGAACAACCTCTCAACTGCAACTTCTGACGAAGGAATCGCTAGATAGTCTCTAGCCGCGGCTGCCATCCGCGGGAATCGCTTCGGCGAATCCTCCACCATTCGAACAGCCAGTTTTTGTCAGTAGTCACTGACTCATTTACCACCACGGTCGCGCTGTTAAAGTAATGTTCAATATCCGACCAGTTGCCGGTGTGCGGTTGCACCTTTTGCAACACCCGCGCTTCAATACTGTTGCCAACCACTGCCGGCTCTCCAGAAGTGGACAGAGTCTGCGCGCTCAAGGGGTAATCGCTGCTTTAAGATGTTAGCAATATTATCAGCAGTTTCTGCACCCAGTTCCTTCTCAAGCAGCCGTGCTTTAAATCGTGGATCAAGCACTAAGGCAATGTAAAACGCGTCCGGCGCGTCTATGAAATTATAATATTTTTTTTTAGGCCAGCTGACACTGCTTGGGCAATATCTAGATCAAGACCAGACTCCCCCTGCCGCGAAGCAGCGTCGTCCAGCATGTCTTGCAACTCATAATATATAGGTATTGCCAGACTAATCTGCGGCTCTCGCTTCCGCAATTTGTCGCAATAGTAGTCAGTCGTCGGCAGTAAATTGCGGAAAGTAAGCTTGATTGTGCTCCATCCAATTCCGTATTTGCTGCTTAGCTTCGAGCGCGTCACGGATCATCCGATATGTGGAGTTCCAACGGGTATCCACGTCATACTCAATCATTTTTGCTTTCAAATTATTAGCCTGGCACAAAATCTTCCATTGTTGTTTTCTTTGGGGCGTTCTCGATATCCACAAAGCCATTATTCGAAGCCGAGAGAGTGCAGAATGTGATCAAATGTCTTGGCTGCTATTCACGAGATCGCAAGCGTGCTCTGCTGAGGCACGATTGCCAGCTTTTAAACTGGCAAGAATGTCGGTGACTATGAGATTGAGCACATGGGCGAGACATCTAACGTAGCTTTCGATGCCCTGAATGCGCAGTCGCTTTGCACTCGAATCGTTAGGACCTTCAGATTCGGACTGCGACTGATCAACTAATCTCAAGTATAGCTCAGACATAAGGGATTCATACACTCAGAAGATCCATGCAGGCGACCGCACAACGACGATATTTTGAGTTTATTTCGCCTTAGTGTTCCTCTTCCAAGTAGGGTACCCCCCTTGCTTTCATGGCTCATGATAGGCAGTCTTGTATCCTCGCAGTAATTGTATTTTTTATATCCATTCCAATCGAGCCAGCCATCGTCACAGGCATGGATTTAGGATCCATGAATGCTAGTTGATACCTAAGATATTCGTTTCGGTATTCTCTTTTGTTGTTATACGGTCACTTTATATTGTTCTTACCTTTGAATAGAAAGCTTTATAAACGGTGTCTAAGAAAATTTACCCGCGAGACTAGCGAGCCGGATACCCGCCATCACAGGCGTCTTGCACCTGTTTCCGCGCTCGTCGTGCGCAGCACTCTCGTACGTATGGTCCTGCTTGCCTCTGAATGGTCCACGATAGGTGTCTAGGCCACAACCTTGACAATGGCGTCTTCTTCGCTTAGATGTACTTGTCCGTTGCTCAATACGGATCTTCGCATCCTGGCAAAACGTTTAGGACATATTAACTCGCGATAAATATATACCGCCGGTATAACAATCATGCCCGCGAGCACTCTTCCGGTTGCACGCTTTCACTGCCGCCACAACCTGATTCAGGTCGAAGGGCCGGCGAGCTTCGCAGACTCTTCCAGGTAGAGGTACTGTAAAAACGAGTGGGGGGACCTGCACGGATAATACCAAGGACCAATTTTACCTTATCCATATTCTTTTTTCGGATCCAGGTAAATTGTCTATATTCGTATCCGTATCCATATCCATATCCAGATATTGGCTTGTACGTATTCATATCCGCATTATCCACGGACATTCGGATACGACTAAGTAATTTTAAATCCCAAATTTTGAACGCCCGAAAGACCTATTTCAAGACATGCAAAACCCAACTAAATTTCATACAGTGACCTTCTCAAAACTGCGACTTACATTATCGGACATGAGTCGGTGCGGCTCGAAAGTCAACATCATAGACGTTTTGGACACCATTTGATATATCCCAAACGACATTAAAACGTTTCATGCTACTTCATATTTATATGCTCGGGTTCAGGTTTTTCGCTGCTTGTTGGCAACTGAGGATCTCGCCCACCGAATCACTTCCAGGTGAGACATCACACTCAAAAATCGGTCGTCCATATACTCCCATATTGGCCAAACCATTTCTACGCATAGAAGCTTCTTCCATAGGACAAGGAATGGTTCATTCAACTCTTATTGTTAATCTAACCTGCCCTCATATTTCCTTCCGTTAGTTCCCCGTCCTTTCTCCCTCTTCTTCTTCTTCCGGCAGGAGATTTTACCAGATTTACAGATGAAATACCCAAAATCAGACTCGCAGAACTACGGTCTCCCTTAGAATTGAGCAGGGAGTGGTAAGATTCAGAGATCACACCCACTCTCACAAGAATAATACATGTGTGATATTCGTTATTGTATATCCCATAGCAAAAGTCTGTGACCCTGTCGCCTCCCGGAAATAACCAGGAGGATATGAAGTGAATATCTTTAATAATAGGTGAATTTGCACTGCAACTCCTATTCCTCCAAGTTAATAATGATCAACATGCCCGAAGATAAATTGCCACGTTCAAGAAGAGGGTAAGCCGACTGCCTCGAAGATACTCGTCTATTCTTCTGGTTCGGTCCGATGTGATTCCAAAAGACAAGGAGATTACAGCTCGCAGGAAATTCCTTCACCCTGAACCAACCCAGCTTTTAATGCACCTGAATCGTCCTTTCTAGCCGTGGTAAATAGGTGCTCCTGGTGTCCAATCTGCCTGTCGGTTACAAAACCATGTGTCAGCTTCCGATGAATGAGAATCTCCACCAGGTCCATTGTCCTGGTCAATAGCTGCATAAAGACTGAAGCCTTGCTGCTCGAGGCATTCCAAAAGGGTCAAGAGGATCAATCGTGTTTGGACAGTTTCGGTACCATCTGCACGCCATGGGTATCCTCGGAATTTAATCTCGAAAACGGATCCGTTAATTTGATACTTTTGAACCTTTCCACCGTACGCCTGGACCAGTAGGCGACCTAGGTCATGAGGCGCGTCAATCAGGTGTAGCAGATCGTCCTTGTCAAAGGAAATGCTCATCCAGATGCAGGGTGGCGGCGGGGGCCGTTGATAACGAAATAGTAAAGTATCTTGATTGTGTCAGTCGTCAAGGATTCTTCGATAGCAGCAACAAGAATTAAGGTACCACAACATGCATACCTTTGTCATACTCCTTCTTACTTATGTCAACCGATGCTTTCAGTACCCAGCCCATGTCGAAGAGACCATGAAGGATATTACATATCAGCCGGCGTGCTTCCGTTTTCTCATCACTCCAGGAGGACGGGCTCCAAGGATTTCCGTAGAGCTTGATCTCCTTTGCCGCATCATACACACGAGTATCCTGGATACCTCGTGTCCAGGAAAGTCGAATGATTTCCTGTATCTGGGTGACATCCTTGTCCGGAAATCTCAACAGGCGTATCCGATCTCTCATATGCATTGACAGGCAGGCAAATGTTGTACGAAATGCTGTGGCTGAAGTAGGTTGTCCTGACTCTCTTGTAGTGTAATTTGGCAACTTGAGTGATGGGTCTTCCTTATGGGAATCTCTCCCCTCGCCGAAACCGAGTGCACGCTTCTCATTCATATTGTCCCAGTGCAATGCAAGACTAAAAGAGAGAATGACTTGAATCTGCCTCGGTTGGCTTCACTGGACGGAAGTAAGGCAGTCAGTCCTTCCTGAGACTATATATATATATATTGCGGATGGTTACGCGGTTAGATCAAGATTGTCGTGGTCGGTACAAGAAAACGCTGAGCTACTAAATATCGTGCCTGAAACGCAGTCGAGAGGGTTGGTGAAACAACAATAAGGTTTTGGTGTACGTCTTTTGAAGCCTTGTCAGCGTACAGATGCAGAATACGTCTCGCGACCAACAAACGTGCAGTTATTCTAGGAAAAATTTAACGTTCTCATGGATGACGTATATCCAGCCGTTCTGCCCAATATTCCGTCTTCTAACGCTGCTGCTGCTGCTGCACGGTCTCCCACTTCCATCTTTCCCGGCTACTCTCGTGGTGATCCCAGGGCCCCAGCTACTACTCATCGGGACAAGTTGCCAAGGTATGTCGTTACAGTTGCAGAGCTGAACCAAATTCAAATTTATGGTACACAAGCTCCGTTTCGTTCCCTTCCGTTGTGAGTCTCGGCGAGTGTTACTACGAATCGTGGCGGTCGATTACAATGTGCGGCTTCAAATAAGAAAAAATAAGAGAAATCGATTGCCTGACCTATATGCAGATGCTGTCGCCGGCCTGGATTCAAGGCCTCGAATTAGAGTGAGGAGATCCGAAAAGAGCGACGGCTCTACTAAGTGTCTTTTCTCTATTTTACGTCTATTTAATTTTTATTGATTTTTATTCTCTGCTATACTTTGTCAATAGAATTGTTGGCGATTGTTGTAGAATTTGTAGAATGTCTTTTTCCTTTGATGTATGATTTTTCCCCTTTTCTTTTTGTCTTATTTGGTTTGGATTTAACGGTCTATTAGCATAGGGCTCTTATTTTCCGGATCGAGCGAATTTTTAATAATGTATGATTATGTTATTGTATGGCCTGAAAAGATACTATATAGTCACAGCTCAAGTAAAACAAAAAGTAAGCCTATGGCGCTGCCGGGAAACAACGAGTAGGCAATTATTCTAAAAACAGCCGCTGATTTGATTCTAAATTATTTGCTGAAAATTGCTGGTGGCCCAGGCTGGGAGAGCTCGTCATAATTTCACACAGTTACACCAGCTTTTAAGTAAGCGTCTCCAAGTCCATCACTCCCGATGGTGATGGTGTTACGTACACGTAGATATTATGGAGACGCTTAGTGGTTATTTTAGTAGAAGTTTGTTTTGGTTCTTTTGATGCCTTGTTGCGTTCAGGGGCAGACCCCCATTTATATAAATGGCTCTTCTCTCCTCTCTGCTTTAGGGGGGATATAGGCAATAATATATATGTCCGTTGTTGATAGATGGTCTTAGGTGTGCGGCTAACTCGGATTCGCCTCATTGCGGATTCTATTTAAACGAATAAAATTTTCCTTATTAGTATTCGTTATTCGTATTCGCAGAATTTCCGTTATTAGCAACGAATAAGGCTGGGAGCGTCGAATACGATTAACGAATATTATTCGTAATTTTTGCCCCGACCCTAGCGCCGTAGTCAACTTTAATTCAGCCAATCATGACGCGTTACTCATATCATGACGCGTCAATGAGTAACGCGTCATTGAGTAACTGAACGACGCGTCTTATTCTGACATTGACCGTTAAGTGAGATAGTCATGGTCAATGACGGGGTGACTATGGAAAGAGGCTGGCTTTTCGAATGGTGGCGACTGAATAAGGATGAGTTCGGATGGCAGCCGCAGGAAGAGATTATTTAGCTATTCCTGCGTCTGAGGTGGCTGTTGAAAGGCTTTCAACACAGGAAGAGGTCTTCTAGGTCTGCGGAGGCACTCGTTGAGTGCCGAGACGATGAGAAAGTTGATGTTGTTGAGGGTAGATCAGGGAGGCGTGATTTCATATTGTCAAGGTCAGGGCCAAAATTTACGAATATTACGAATAATTTACGAATAAGGTGAACTTATTCGTATTCGCATTAGTAAGCAAGAAATCGTCAATTACTCGTATTCGTACGAATATTATTCGTGGACACCCGTAATTATGACTAGAATCCTCAACTACGTCCTCAATGTCATCACGCATCGAAGGGTTCAGGGTTGTTGAAATGAAAGGTTCAATCCGGGTCCTAACCCGAATTCAATTGGAGTATAAATAGAATTTCTGGCGCTTAAGACAAAACGATGGACATATGTGCATCGTAACTGCTTCAAAAAAGGCATAAATAACGAACATATGGACTTGTTCTCCGTCAACCCCTACCCTAGTAGTGATGTTATGGTTGGTACTATTTGCGCGCTCTGTCCTGACGGCCCAGGCCAGATGGTGGTTATGGATGCCTTTCCGTACTGGAGTTTCAGCAGCTCGTGGCCGCCGACTACAACGATTAATGACTCTGTCGTCCTGTCTTTATGCAAATTCATTCCGTTTCGATCTTTTGTTGAATAATTAGCGCCATACATGTCGCTGAGCAGGTCTGTCGATCGAAGTGTCCACATTTTCGATCGAGGGCGACCAAATGAGCCTCTTGGTGGATTATATTTAAATCCGTCTGTAACTATTCGAAAATTCCTCAAAATGGTGGCATGGGTCATCCGCGCGGATTGTCCCTACAGTGTGTGGCTAAGAGGGGCCGAAGCTCCGCTGACTGCTACTGATGAGCCTCTCCAACCCGGACTCTATGACATAGTTTGCGATTGTCCAGGAGGTAATCTTACTTTATCGCTTACGATAGGTCGACTAATGTAGTATTAGGCACGATATCGCTCACTGAAGAGCGATGCATCACACGAGCATATACGCGTACCATCAGCAAGCGAGATCGCCGTTTTCGGGATGAAGTACGAATAAGGGATGGCAAATGCGTGATCACAGGAAATATCAATCTTGCTGCTCACAGAAATTATTGGTCAGGCTTCGAAGCCACTCATATTTTCCCGTTGTCTCATGAAGAAATTTTCAAAAGTCTGAATTACCCACGGTACATTACGATTAGGTCAGGAGAAACAGATTCGGGTATAAACTCTTGTCAAAATGGTCTTCTCATGCAGTCCAATATTCATCAACAATTTGATTCTTTTGGATTCGGTATCGATGCAGATGATAACTACAAAATTACAGTATTCATGGAAGATACATTTGGGCTGGACGGAAGGACGCTTGATCCTGTCTGCAGGAATCCAGACGACGAGCGGAGCGTAGTAGATGAGCTTTTGCGTTGGCACTTCCGTCAGGCAGTTCTTGCTAATATGAAAGGAAATGGCGAGCCGGTTTTGGAGTATGATTTTCCAGATGGATCAGACATGGTGGGGGAGATACTGAGCGGACCGCGAGCGGCAGAGAGAATGGAGGCCGAATTGTTCTCACGACTAAATAGTGTATCTCCTATCCCTTAGTTATCGGTTGATATCCGATACGAACACGTATACCTTGTCGGATCTCGGGACTGACAACTGTTCTCATACCTTAGTTAGCGGTATTGATGTTTTATGGACTCTTCCAAATTTGAAATAATTTGATACGTTGTCTTTTCATATATAGATGCGTTGTGTTTTCATATACATGTGTAATGACGATTGCAAATACGGAATAGTAAGAGATACACAGATAAGGAAGAAATGCACCATATACGAAAGAGACCGAACTACAGTTGGACGCAGCAAACGACTATTTTCTGACCGGCTCGTCTAAATATCACATTGCGGAACTCCCGGCTGGGCCACAGTGATCACAGCAGTTTCTGCAAACCAAGCTGAAAAACTGTAGTTCCATCTGCCCTGATTTGCATTTCTATGAAAATCTGTTTGCGATATATGCGACCATCAGCTGTTGACGTAGAAGAAGGACCGAGCCTTCCTGCGTACGTATAAAGGTTGCCAAATCTGTTGCGAAAATAGTCTAGATATCAGACCCAGTATCGTTCGCAATGGAGACATCAAGAATAATATTTGGCTGACCACCACAGACAGCTCGGGTTCAGACTTTTTGCAAATTTATCCTTCTAAGTATTAAAAATTCCCACTTAGAAAGTTAAAGTTGGTTACGTCATGCATATTCCATACAGCCTGTAGTCAACAGGACGCTGACTGATTGTGGCATTTGAACTGCTAGAGGCTATGCACGATGACAGTCAGACAGCCGATTCTCACAATAGTTATGGCTATGTGAGACACTACATGCTGTGTAATGAGTTGTCTGCATAAGCTGAAGACCAATACGCTAAACTTCAAATACTAATCTACAGTAACATAATACAGGCGTAAGACAAATCGCGACCCAAACAGCTGAAGTCTCAACCGCTTTCCCGTTAAAATGTAAAATATTAAGTTAAGTGGCATGCCAATATCCCCAGCATATATATGGGGGTTACATAGAACATACTTAATAAATTCTCTTGTAGCACATCTCCTTAAACCTCAAACCCTAATTTTAATAGCGTCAAATTAATCCCGGTGTTAGTTATCACAGCCAGTTGGCGATATCGTCACAATTATACAAGATCCTGCGATATTATATCGCCAATGGGCGATAAATTAGGCGATAATATCTGCAGACTTTTCTGACGGGTGACGATACCCTATTTGGGCAAAGCCGATATCGTATCGTGTCCAGCCCTAGGCAAAACACAACATCTGGAGATTTTAACTCAATAAAGCATAAATATTCCAGCATGGAAACATAACACGATCTGCGACAAATATTTGCAGGACAAGACGTACGCTGCCGATTTCAGCGCCAACAGAAACGTGCCTATAAGGGGTAACCTGGGCGTCAGTAGCGTTGGCATTCTGGGTTAGCCAAACACACAAAATTAAGAAATAACTTACATGCGGATGTACTGCTTCATCGGCCCACAGTGTCATTGCGAGATTTAATCGCCAAGGAATTTAACGAAAACGTGACTACAATGAAGAGCAGAGAACCCTAACCACCGAGAGGTGTGGCCAGCGGCAGATACCACTCCAGCTTGCCTACCTTTCCAGAACTGCCACATTGAATATCATAGGCAAGTGTTCAAGGTTAGCTAACCATATACCAGTTTCACTGCCTCAATTTGAAACGATAAAGGATATAAAATTCCATTCAAATTGGAGCGTGTGACATCGATAGCGCCAGCCAAAGGGCGCAAGGAGTGCAATTGATCTGCTGACTATAGTACTGCGGTTGTGCGGCTCATCATGGGGTACCCAGTTGGTGTACCGAGGGGCTAGTCCTGGGTTTCCAGATTCAAATTAGAGGGCGGATCTGATTTGGAAGTGCCTCGGGTGCCGTGTGTGTCCGTCTCGTGCGGCCGGAATCAAGTCGGGGTAGAAATTTTCAACCAATATTCGACTATCACGATAAGACACGCAGCCATGCTTAATGTTATATTCGTGAGATTAGATGCATCTCTTAGAACTTGACAGAAGGGTAAATCGCATATGCGTCACGTTCCATCTCCCATTCCTTGGTTAAGAAATTGCTCTATACATTGAGAAGTGCATGGGTAAGCTGTCTGTAAAATGTTCAAACTTGCTGACAATTGAAATGGTTACACAATTCCTGATTGTTAGCTGTATAGTGTTTACTGCTGATGTATTTAGCATACACCTGGGGTCCTTATCGGTAATCATGTCCATGCACCGCAGATTTGATTGGAAACTGCAAGCATAATTTGTTTTGAGGCTTCTGACTCTAGAGCTGCGGGGCAGTGCGCGGCTACTAGGTCCGGGCTGTCGCACACGGGCCAGATATGATCACCCAGCACGGGCCAGGTGGCATGATACAGTCAGACAGCGCAATGCACTAACCACTACCTGAGTGCTGCGCCGAAGGAATTTTTGTATATTCTATGGAGCAACATCTTAGTCAAAAGAGAGCTTCGCTTCTCTTATTGAGAATTGGCGCGTAATGGAGAGACTGTGCCGAGTGTAGATAAGAATATTCGGGTCAGACGATACCTGAACCCTGGTGAGATGCAGCCAGTGCAAAAATTTTGCGTGCTTTACCTTATAGACTTACCATGAAATCATGGATAACAGATACGCTTAAGATATTTTTTTTTCCTAAGTTCCTTACATACTCCGACATCCAACGTAATTAATTCAGTCAGTTAACTTGCTCTTGTCCATCTTAAAATTATTCTAAAGATTAGCAGCGGGAATGCCTCACAATGAATAGTCAATATTCTGTGCCACTCCTTTGTATAATGATAAGCATACGGATCTCGATCTTCCGGCCGGATTCGATTGTGCGGCGTCTGGCCCGTGCATTCCAATAGTTTACAGGTCAAGGTGGCTGCGCACTACTGTAGTTAGATAGTGATGTGAGATTAAGGTTATACCTTATCAGCCGTCCAAATGCCGGATACTGACATGAGTTGCCGGGGTGCACTTGTAGATGATTGATAAACCATTAATCTATTGAACTGATTGCATAATGCCGCTTATATATTACAAATATCACTTAGATGTTTCTCACAGGAAGACGTGGCAAATGGCATAATTTCGCAGTCTTTAAGTTAAATTTGCAAAGTTGAAGCCTTATTGGATGCACGAATTGAATGCTCACCCTGATATGATTACGTTGTGTCAGACCCAAGTGCTTGGTCTGTGTTTCTGCAAGCGAGAAGTTCTTGGCTTTTTATCCTTGGAACCACTGCATTGCATTTACGATCATCCAACGCTACTAATTTCTTCCTTGCCAATTCCTTATCAGTGACCGTGCTTTTTCCGTCTGCCTATAATTGACAAACGATGTCTCACTCATAATGAGATCTGTGGATATACTTTCAGTCAGCTGTTCTTCCACTAGTTAAGCGAGCACTGCAGATGTGGTTCTGTTTCAGATTGCAGTACTGATTTTCAAAGGCTTTGAGGGAATCTGCATAGATCCTTATCTCTTAGATTCTTTTTTTTTTGGACAGGTACTGTCCGCGTCCGTGACTGAAAGATAAGGATTAGTGCAGATTATGAGCTCCCTTTGCAAATGGCACCAAGAAATATATATTCTTAGAGACTTCCTCGACTTCGCCAAGCAACAATCAAGCAACTTCGATTTCTTGGTGCACCCTGTCATTCGATACACCCGTGTGTTGAGCTGAAGCCAAGAATCTTTATAACGAGGTATTTGTTTTTGGGTTATTCTACTTGACTCTCGCGTTCTAAAATTTTGTAGATGTCCGTCGAGTTCGAGAAAGTCGATCACAGAAATCCTGATATTGGCAGGGTCTCTGTCCATGACTCGAAAGGTTTCAATGAGAAGGAAACCGTTATTGTTGCCGTCATTGATATTGAAGAGCGAGAGAAAATTCTTGAGCGTATTCAGGAATCCGACGATTTGAATGATGTTCTCGATGAGGATGCCGACTTTATACTCTGCAAAATGGAAACTATGGGAGTCGAAGAGGCATATGATATCTTGACTGCCGCCGCTGATTACCATTCAGATGATGTTAACTTTCCTGCAAAGTCGTTGCACAAGATCCAGAGTCTCCTGGCGGGCGAGGAGGCTTATGGTTTGGACCATGAGTCGTTCGAATTGGACATGCGGCTTGAGGCGTGTTTGATCAAGTATCACTCGCCATATCCTGAAGTTCGCGCCGTGTGCAAGCCTGTTGATGACCCGACCATCCCTGTGGAGACATTTCGAGCATATATTATCGGAAGTTTCTGGGTTTTTTGCGCTGCTTTCATCAATCAGTTCTTCGATCTTCGGCAGCCTCGGCTATTCTTGAACTCCACTGTCCTCCAGATCTTGATCTATCCTACTGGCAGATTATTCGAGCACATTCTCCCGAAGTCCTCCTTTAGCGTATTCGGAAGGAAGATCAGCTTGAATCCCGGTCCGTGGACATTCAAGGAGCAGATGTTCGTGACTATCATGACTAATGTTGGTGCGGGTGGCTCGAACTTCATGAGCTACGCTGTTACCATGAAGTTGCCTATGTTTTTTGGACTTGATTTTGTTGGATTTGGATTCATGCTATTGATGAACCTGTCTACACAATTCTTTGGATTCGGTATTGCTGGTCTGCTTCGTAGATGGGTTGTGTACCCAAGTAAGGTAAGGAAAGGGCAGTGCTTATTCTCTTTAATGGATTCCTCTATATTTAGTTTATCGATCAAAGTTTGGCGCTGACAATTTGTTTAGGCAGTGTGGCCGACGATTCTTCCTATTCTCCAGCTGAACAAGACGCTTTTGCTTCCTGATACCAAGAGGAGCATCTACGGATGGACGATCACGAAGTACAAATTCTTCTTCATTGTGTTCATCTTGACGTTCTTTTACTTTTTCATCCCCAATTACTTGTTCACCGCACTGAGCACTTTCAACTGGATCACTTGGATTGCACCGCAGAACAAGATACTGGCATTTGTCAGTGGTTCAAACATCGGTATGGGATTTAATCCATGGACGACGTTCGATTGGTCCGTTATCAACTACTCGACCCCCCTCGTCCTACCTTTCTTCGCCACTGCCAACAGATATTTGGGAACGGTTTTGGGTGGGTTAATTATTATCGGGATGTACTGGTCCAACTACAAGTTTTCTGGCTATGTTCCTCCGAATACTAGCAATATCTATGATGACTCTGGAAAAGTCTACAATCTCTCACAAGTTGTAGTGAATAACGTGTTAGTAACGGAACGGTACCGCCAATACTCCCCGCCATATATCTCCGCGGGTAAGATATTGTATCTTGGAGGATCTTATGCCCTGTACACGTTCGCGTTTATCTACATTATGCTGAACGAATGGACAATGATTAGTGAGGCAATGAGAGGCTTCATCAAAAGTCTGAAAGACCGCAAGATGTCCAACTATGACCGGTACAATGACCCTATCTCGATCATGATGTCGAAATATCCCGAGGTTCCCGATTGGTGGTTTCTCGTCGTTTTCGTGATCTCTCTGGCAATCGGAATTATTGCACTGACTGTGTTCCCCACAACTACACCAGTTTGGGGAGTCATTGTCGTCATTTTATTCAGTATTGTGCTGTTGGTTCCAACCGCAATCATCTTTTCGTCCACGGGATATATGATCGGCCTACATACCTTGGGAGTTATTATTACAGGATACATGGTCCCAGGAAATGGTATCGCGAATATGCTCTGCAGAGTCTATGGTTGGAATGTGGATGAGCAGGCGGAGACATTCATCTCAGATCAGAAGCTCGCGCACTATGCGAAACTGCCTCCGCGTGCGGCATTCAGAGCACAGATGGTTGCCACGCTGCTTCAGGTGCTTGCCACAAACAGCGCTACGGTATTCCTGATGTCTTCTATCCCCGACTTGTGCAGTTTCACTCAAGCTAGTCGCTTTGTGTGCACATTTCCGCACACTTTATATGGCGACACCCTCCTTCTCGGTGTGGTTGGCCCTCACCGCACCTTTGATGTTCTCTATCCAATCCTTAAGTATTCCTTCCTGATGGGTGCAGTCGGGGCTGTTATCTTCTGGGCTGTCCGCAAGCGCTTCTTGAATGTGTTAAGGTACGTTGACCCAGTTCTGATAATCTCGGGCTTCACCCGCTGGGGCAGCACTTATAATCTCTCGTACTACACTCCGGGCTTTTACGCATCCTTTGTGTTCATGTTCTACATCCGTCGCCGGTACCTCGCATGGTGGACAAAGTACAACTTCGTGCTCACATCCGCGCTATCTGCCGGCGTCGCATTCTGCGGCATTTTGATCTTCTTGGCGCTACAATATCATCCTAAGAAACTCAAGTGGTGGGGTACGAAAGTAGCATCGGCTGGTGTAGATGGAAAGATGGTTGCGACGCTTTATGATGTGCCGGAAACGGGACACTTTGGCCTGCCAATGGGGTCTTGGCAGTGAGGGTAGGAAACTGAATTTTGGGAAGAATATTTGCAAGTTCCATGAGAAGTTTTGCTCTTTCACTTGACACAAAGTCATTAATTGCAGTGGAAGGCCATAGCTAAATAAGCTAATGATAGTAGCGTGAAGTGCATGAGACGCCGAAGTAGAGTAGTGTACGCGATCGATGAAGCGTTGTGGTTGTCCTTTAATGTCTTTACAGCCGACAGAACACTTGCTAGTAGGTGGGACCCTGAATTTTGGGAAAATACATGACTGTGCGTGCCGCGAAGTATATATACGAGCCAAGCATTCGATTAGTACAAGTAGTCATGAAAAAATGAATACTTTGTGGAAGCGACGTGTGTGATCCTGAATATGCCCGTGGAGGAAACAGAGGACGTACGCCAATGTAACGTTAGGATTTGTAATATTGGGAGACACTTTGACCTACCGAATATTGTGCTCACTGCAGAGTGCCGACCACAGCTCACAAAACAAAGTAGCGACGTAGCGTGATCTTGAATACCTGGTTCGCCTTATGTGTGGTAATTTTGGCTACCTTATTGATGACGGCTGGAGTAGGTGTTTTCCTTGTATTTCCATGCTATTATTTGTTATGGCTCCAATGATCCCCGTCGCGAAGAGTATGTGAATACGGACATCAATACCCTGCAGCCATCACAAACACCGATGAACCGGATCCTAGCACTTTAAGGCGACACCACGTCATGCTTTCACGGGACATGATCAACAAATGCCCCCGACCTACAGTTGCAGACGGCATCTTCGCCGGTGATGGAGGGATCTCTCTCACATGACGAGATCGATAATCTGTTGATGCATTTATTCGGCATCAATCACTCTCTCACGCGATATCTACCTCATCTGATGCCTGTTTCTGGAACGAAAGACTGTCGTTTCTGTGGGGTTTCCTGGGACAAATGGGAAATTAACAATCCCAGCATGTGTGAGTATCAATCACGCTTGGCACATGTCAAGCAACGCGCACAAACGGCTGCAAAGGGTCATGTACGAGCAATGGTTGAGAATGCACTTGATACTGCTTTCAAGGAGTCGCCGAATTTCGCATGGATTCGTAGACCACCATTCGGTCAATGTCTTGTGAAAGACTTCACCGATGCAAGTGGGGCGGCACATTTATACAAACATTCCCAGAACCAAAGTGTCTGTCGGGTTGGAGCGTGCAGCGTATCTCTGCAAGGTCTTTGGGATTGGCGAGCGCACGCATGGGAGAAGCACCAGATTCCTTTTGAGGGGATCATCGAGGAATTCGTTCAATGGTGCGATTGGTTGTTGTACCTGGTACGAAGGCTGAGGAACCTCATTTTTCTATCCACATCGACCATGCCTTCGATTCTGTCAAAGAATATGGTTACCTTAGCTGTCATGATGGCACACGGCCTCTCGTGCTTTGTCTTCATGATCGAAGACTTGTATCCAAAGGCAGGCTCTTCCTTCCAACTTCTCGATATAACCGGCTCACTCATTTGCTTTCACACTTCAAGTCCAAGACAACAGACGGCGTCGGTTTGCCGGTCAAGGTACATTGCCCTTCTTCAGAAGCCCGGGGAACGGAATATATGCTATGCAACTATGATGGATCCATGGGAATAACAGAGTTGCCAGATCATCTTGAGAAAATCCATGGTATCAAATGCCCGGGCAATGATTATCAAGCTGTGTCTGAGAAGAGACAGAGGCACCGCAAGAGACAAGACCCTGAGAAGAACCTAGAGTCTTCTGGTACTACCTTGGTGGAGAAGTCTACAAATGCGATTGTTGGTCAACATTCAAGACAAGGCAGGAGACGGATAGTTTCGACAACGCTGAGCGACGAAATCGACGATGCCGTTTTCACTGAGGAACGCGGCTCGAGTCTCGAAACAGCCGTCCGCGATTGAACGTACAAAAAAGTCGGACGCAGGGCATCGAATTAGATTATGCAGAGGTCACTGATAGGTTACTTGGTTACAGTATCATGTTATGGTTTCCTTGATGAGTACGTTATGGTTTGCTATATGTCATGTTTGCTAAAGTGTATGTCATGTTTGCTAAAGTGTATGTCATGTTTGCTTAAGTGTACAGTTGAAGCATTTTCTCTGTCGGTACTTCATCGTGAACATCAGCCCAGGATGACTTCATGTCATTGCCGCGCGTACCCCACCGAACGAGCCCGCAGAGTAACGCACAATAGCGGACGCTGACTTTGACAGAGACGCAATATGATTGTCGTTATTACAAACGTGCCAGGAGCATCAAAAAAGTTATTTAAAGCTGCAAATTTGTGACATCGAAGTCGTGTACAGAGGTCCGGCAGGGACTACGACTTCCGTAACCATGCTTATAGGATAATAGTAGCACAAGAAAATACAGCATATTAACACTTAACATTTTACAAGTTTACTTCGCGCAGCGGTCACCAACAGAATCCGATCGAGCGAACGATGCTGAATTATAGAGAGGAACTATTGTGCCCACCTGGTCATTTGCCCACCGCGGACTTTATCAGCATCGTGTCGCACTCGCTTCTCTGGCACGGCTTCTCCCTCGCAGCTTTGAGCGCATTGGCGTACCATTCTAGTTCGGTGAAAAACTTGTCGCTCCGCCTTAACCATGCGTCGTCAGTGGGTGTGCCGTCGTCCTTGAACGCCGCCTGTACTTTCGGAATTGGCAACAACGAAGGAATGGAGGACATGCCCATCTCAGCGAGGGTTGCGCGCAGTGTCATTGCAGCACGCACTCCGCCGTAAGCACCGGCCGAGTAACACACAATGGCGGATGGCTTCCAGAAATATTCCTCCAGGAAGTAATCCAGCGTGTTTGACAATGCTGGAGGAACGGTATGGTTATATTCGCCACTCACCACTATATAGGCGTCCGCCGCGACGATCAGATTCGCCAGGCGTTGCAATACATCGGGTACTTCGCCCGGCCGGTATTCCTTGTACATCTTGTCGATAAGCGGCAGCGAATACTCCACAGGATCGATAAAACTGACATCGTGCCCGCGAGTTCGGCACCGGTTTGTGACGAACCGTGCCGCCTTGATTCCTTCACGGGCAGAGCGGACGGAACCGTAAAACACAACGATTTTCAGTGGCATTGCAATGTGCAGAAAGTTGCTGCAAACGACTTCCAATTAGGTGCTGATATTAGGTATCCTTTGGAAACGATTATTTGAAGTCGCTCTGGTCACCTATATAGACCTTGGATGTCTATACGCCGCATTTTCAGATGCATTAATTACGGACGATGATCTCGTGGTGTGTGATGAGGAATCGCGAGCACACCATGGACGGCAAAGACGAGACAGGATGACGTCACAGGGATCAGCCGTCAGTCTCGCATACTCTCCGATGCGTTGTCTTCACCATCTCAATGTCACTCCAATGCCACTGTGTACACTTGAGTACGCTGTGACACCTCGTACTTAACAACTGAGCCGCATTGTTGCATACATTTCCCGACTTGTTGTCGGCCCCAGCCATTGCTACTCAGCAACTTATCTTTTGGGCAACATATGAATATCAAGTCACCCAACTTGACGAACCTTGTACATGTGTCAACCGACTCAACCTTTTGTTGTCAGTAGGGCTGCTCCGAATACGAATATTCGCAGTAATCGGCATTATTCGTATTCGTTATTCGCAAGTCCCAACCACTGCGAATAATATTCGCTATT